>NC_140033.1:726082-901082 GCF_963513975.1 Fringilla coelebs
CGATCCCCAGCCCCTCCTGGATCCCATTCCCGAGGAAAAGCTGGGATTTATGGGCTGTCCACGGCCCAGCGGCTCTGTTCCCTTCCCGGCTCCCAAAAATAGCAGCGCTTTTAATGGAGCCGTCACGGAGCCTCCGGAGCTGATGGATGGAGCCGGGAGCAGCCAGGATCCGCAGGGACACGGAGCGGCTGGAATGAACGGAATGGGCCCGAGGAGACCGGGACGGGAGGGGATCCAGGAGATGGGATCCAGGGGATGGGATCCAGGGGATCCAGGAAATGGGATCCAGGGGATGGGGATCCAGGGGATGGGATCCATGGGATCCAGGAAATGGGATCCATGGGATCCAGGGGATGGGATCCATGGGATCCAGGGGATGGGATGGGATCCATGGGATCCAGGGGATGGGATGTGATCCATGGGATGGGATCTAGGGGATGGGATCCATGGGATGGGATCTATGGGATCCATGGGATTAGAGGGATCCATAGGATGGGATCTAGGGGATGGGACCCAGGAGATGGGATCCATGGGATCCAGAAGATGGGATCTAGGGGATGGGATCTATGGGATTAGACGGAATGCGATCCAGGGGATGGGATCCATGGGCTCCATGGGATTAGATGGGATCCAGGGGATGGGATCCATGGGATGGGATCCATAGGATCCATGGGACTGGATCCATGGAGTTGGATGGGATCCATGGGATGGGATGGAATGCGATCTAGGGGATGGGATCTAGGGGATGGGATCCATGGGCTCAGATGGGATCCATGGGAGGGGATCCATGGGATCCATGGGATTGGATGGGATCCATGGGATGGGATCTAGGGGATGGGATCCACGGGATGGGATCCATGGGATCCATGGGATTGGATGGGATCCATGGAGTGGGATGGGATGAGATCCATGGGATGGGATCAGTGGGATGGAATGGGATCCATGGGATGGGATGGGATGGGATGGGATGGGATGGGATGGATGGGATGGGATGGGATCCATGGGATGGGATCCATGGGATGGGATCCATAGGATGGGATCCATGGGATGGGATGGAATCTGGGGTAGCAGAAAGTTTCCATAGAGAATGGGATCAGGATGGACTTTAAAGCCCTTCCCAACCGAAACATTCCATGAATCCATGACTGAAATCTTGGGCAATTTGGGTCTGGAATAAATCTGGGATGTGCTTGGATCTGCCTGGCCAAGGGAGGGGGGAGAAATTTATCCTGAAATTCTGGGAAAAGCCCGGATTTCAGCATCCTGGTTAAATCCATGGAAAAGGATTATCCTGCTTTTTTTTCTGGGATAATGGACAGCTGGAAAATCATCGGAAAGGACTCAATGATTGGAGAAGGAATGGGATGGGATCCACGGGATGGGATGGAATTCCATGGGATGTGGATGGGATGTTCTTCCAGCAGGAATCCAAGAACAGGGAATGCTGGAAAAAAGCTGGAAAAAACAACCAGGAAATGCCTCATCCTCTTTTTTTCCTGGGAATCAATTCCGGGTTGCAAATAAGGAAGGAAAAAAAATCCCCTTTGGAATGTGGGGAGGTGCCTTTTCCTTCTGTCCGGAATTCTGGTTCCACTGAGAGTTTGGAATTTGATGAATTCCCTTGAAAGGGAAGATTCCTGATCCTTGAATTCTTGGGGAATGGTATTTTTCCTTCATTTATTTTGGGCCCAGGCAGGGAATTGTGGAATCCAGAATCCCAGAGGTTGGGAAAGAATTCCAAGGGCACCAAGTCCGAGTCTGGTCTGATCCCAGCCCTGAGTGCCACGTCCAGGAATTCCTTGGACACCTCCAGGCATGGCAACTCCAAATCACCCTGACCCCTTTCCATGAGGAAATTCCCAAAAATCCAACCCCAGCCTCCCCCAGCCCAGCCTAAGGCCATTCCCTCTTTTCCTATCCCTTTTCCCTGGGAGCAGATCCCAGTCCTGCCTCGGATCCTGGCAGGAAGTTGGGAAAAGGGATAAACCTCCCTGGATCCTCCTTTTTTCAGGCATGGAAAACTCCTCCTCAGCAGAACAGGAATTCCTTTGGAATTCTGGAATTCCCATCAGAGCTGGGGCAGTTCCAGCCGCTTCTGTGGATCATCCTGGGTCCTTCCTCTTTTCCAGGCAGGACAATCCCAATTTTCCCGCTTTTCCCTCTGCTCCCGCCCCTCCACGATCCCAAACTCTCCATCCCCTGCAGAAGATCCCGATGACGAATCCATGGCCAGAACTCATCCCTTGGGATACAATTCCCATCTGTCTCTGGAGTTTGAAACCATTCCCTCCATCCCTTGGAAACATTCCTGATATTCCCACTTTTCATCTTTCCCGTGTCTCCTTCAGGCCCCGGATGCCACAATTGGATCATCCTGGATTTTTCCTCTTTTCCAGGCTGACCAATCCCAGTTTTCCCAGTTTTCCCTCTGCTCCCACCCTTCCATCATCCTAAACTCTCCATTCCCTGCAGAAGATCCCAACAATGAATCCATGATTGGACTCGACTCCTTGGGATACAATTCCCACAATTCCCTGGAGTTTGGAACCATTCCCTGTCTCCTGTCCCTCCATCCCTTAGAAATATTCCCAATATTTCAAATATTCCCACTTTTCATCTTTCCCATGTCTCCTTCAGACCCTGGATGCCACAATTGGATCATCCTGGATTTTTCCTCTTTTCCAGGCTGACCAATCCCAGTTTTCCCAGGTTTTCCCTCTGCTCCCACCCCTCCATCATCCCAAACTCTCCATTTCCTGATGGTGAATCCGTGATTGGAATTCATCCCTTGGGATACAACTCCCACAGTTCCCTCCACCCCCACCCCGAGCTCTCTGGTGACTCCATCGGGAATTGCCTCCGGAATTCCAGGATACCGGCCTTCCCCAGTTGACCAATCCCAATTTTCCCAGCTTTTCCCTCTGCTCCCATCCCAGGCAATCCCAAACTCTCCGTTCCCTGGCGAGGGCTCCGTGACCAGAACGGATCCCTCGGGATACAATTCCCACAATTCCCACAACCCCCGCCCCACCGAAGGAGCGCTCCAGCGGTTCCGTGGGGAATCCCGTCCGGAATTCCGCCGGGACACCGACCTTGCCTGGAGTCGTACTGGCGCATCTGCACCTCCTCCACGCATTCCGCCGGGAACCAGCCGCTCCTGCCCTTCACGGAGCCTTCCCAGAATCCGCCCTCGCCGATGCTCAGCACTGCGGGAAACAGGGATCGGGAGTCAGGAGGGAATCCCGGGAAAAGGGGACTCGGGATGGAGGAGGCACCGCGGGAAGCCGGGAGGCAAAGCCGGAGGGAAGCTGAGGAATGTGGAGTTTTCAGCGGGTTGAGTTCCTTCGGAAAATCGGGAGTTCCTGGATTTTCCCACTCTGGGTGTCAAAATTCCCATCATTTTCCCACCCTGAATCTCCAGGTTTTCCCACTCCGGATGCATACATTTCCAAATTCCTGATTTTTCTCACTCTGGATGCCCCATTCCCAACTTTTCCCACTCTGGTTCCCCAAATTACCAAACTGTCCCACTCATGACCAAATCCCAAATTTTCCTACTCTGGATACCCAATTCCTGACTTTTCACACTCTGGACACCCAAATTCCCAAACTATCCCACTCTGGATGTCTTAATTCAAAATTTTCCCAGTCTGGGTGCTGGAATTTCTGAGTTTTCCCACTCTGGATGCCCAAATCCCAAATTTGGACACTCCCGATCCCCAAATCCCAGTGGCATTTTCCTGGTGTTCCCCAGGTTGGAATTCTCTCTGGAGCGTCCAGATCCCAGAATTCCAGAGGCTGGAAAAGCCCTCCTGGATCACTGAGTCCAAACTGGGCCCGATCCCAGCTCTGAGTGGAATTCCAGGAATTCCTTGGACACTTCCAGGGATGGGCACTCCAAAGCTCCCTGGGCAGCCCCTGCTAACGCCTGACCCCCCTTTCCATGGAAAAATTCCCAAAAATCCAATCTGGCCCTTCCCTGGCCCAGGGCTGCTCCCTCTTGTCCTGGGGCTCATTCCTTGGAGCAGATCCCGATCCAAAGGCTGAGGTTGGGTGGATCCCAAACTTCCGCCGATTTTATGGAATCCTGGAATGGTTTGGGTGGGAAGGGACCTCAAATCCCATCTCATTCCAAGGCCAGGGAAAGCTCCCATTATCCCAGGGTGCTCCAAGCCTTGGGCACCTTCAGGGATGCAGGAGTTGGATGCCGGCTGGGAGAGCTGGGAATGTTCTCCTGGAGAGGAGAAGGCTCCAGGGGGAGCTTCCAGCACATTCCAGGGCCTGCAGGGGCTCCAGGAGAGCTGCAGAGGGACTGGGGACAAGGCCTGCAGGGACAGCACCCAGGGAATGGCTCCCACTGCCAGAGGGCAGGCATGGATGGGATCTTGGGAATTGGGAATTCCTGGCTGGGCTGGAACTGCCAGAGCAGCTGGGGCTGCCCCTGCATCCCTGCAGTGTCCAAGGCCAGGCTGGAGCAGCCTGGGATGGTGGGATTGTCCCTGCCCTTGGAATGGGATTTAAGGTCCCTTCCCACCAAACCCTCCCAGGATTCTGTAAAAGGAAAAAACCCCAGGAATTCCTGTGGGATTTGCTGCCCCCTTCCTGCATTTCTCCTGACCCTTGCCAGCTTTATCCCAGCTCACATTCCTGCAGATCCATCAGAGTTAATCCCGAATTTCTTCAGGCATCCAGAAATCCAGCCCCGCTCCATCCATCCCAAAGAATTCCCAGAAGGATCCAGGAATTAAATCCTGCCTGGAGGCATCCAAGGAAAAACAAATCCAAGGAAAAGCCAAACAGCAAAATCCTTTCAGGCTCCTCCAGGGGTTTTCTTTTTGGGATGCAAATTCTCCAGCTCTCCAAAGGTTCCGGAGCTGTCAGGCCTTGGAATGCTCCCAAATCCTGGATTTTGCTCAATTCCCGCTGCTCTGCTCTGCTCCCAACAGCTCCCCCTGGACAATTCCCACTTTGGAGCCCTTTGGAATTCCGGCCTCCTGGGAAGGAATTTTGGGATTTGGAGCTTCACTCCAAATCTCCCTTCCAAAGCCTGACCCCCCTTTTCCATGGAAAAATATTCCCAAAATCCAACCGAAATCTCCCCTCGAGGCAGTTCCCTCTTTTCCCATCCTTCATTCCCTGGATTCTCCTTCCCTCCTACAGCCACTCCCAATTTTTGCTCCTCTCTTCCAACGCTCCCCATCCACATCCCGCAGGCCCTGGACCAGCCTGGAATTCCAGCAGAGATTTCTACAGGAAATCCACATTCCGTGTATGGAATGAGGGTCGGGAATGGATCCAACGGATCTGGGAATCAGCACCGGGAATGGCTCTGGATGGATCTGATGGGTCCTGGAATCAGCACTGGGAATTGATCCGGACAAATCTGGGAATCAGCACTGAGAGCTGGAATGGCCCTGGATAGATCCAGGAATCAGCAGTGGGAATCGATCCAATGGATCCGGGAATCAGCACTGGGAATGGCTCTGGATGGATCCAATGGATCTGGGAATCAGCACTGGGAATGGCTCAGGATGGATCCAATGGATCTGGGAATCAGGACTGAGAATCAGCACCAGGAGCTGGAATGGCCCTGGATGGATCCGGGAATCAACACTGGGAATGGCTCTGGATGGATCCAATGGATCTGGGAATCAGCACTGGGAATGGCCCTGGATGGACCCGATGGATCTGGGAATCAGCCCTGGGAATGGTTCTGGACTGAGCCAATGGATCTGGGAATCAGAACTGGGAATCAGCACTGAGAGCTGGAATGGCCCTGGATAGATCCAGGAATCAGCACTGGGAATTGATTCAATGGATCTGGGAATCAGCACTGGGAATGGCTCTGGATGGATCCAATGGATCTGGGAATCAGCACTGGGAATGGCTCTGGATGGACCCAATGGATCCGGGAATCAGCACTGGGAATGGCTCTGGATGGACTCGATGGATCTGGGAATCAGAACTGGGAATGGCTCTGGATGGATCCAATGGATTTGGGAATCAGCCCTGGGAATGGCTCTGGATGGATCCAATGGATCTGGGAATCAGCATTGGGAATGGCTCTGGATGGACCCGATGGATTTGGGAATCAGCTCTGGGAATGGCTCTAGATGGACCCGATGGATCCAGGAATCAGCACTGGGAATGGCTCTGGATGGACCCGATGGATCCAGGAATCAGAACTGGGAATGGCTCTGGATGGACCTGATGGATCCAGGCATCAGAGCTGGGAATCGGCGACAGGAGCCGGCACAGCTCCGGATGGATCCGCAATCAGCACTGGGAGCTGTTCCTGCTCTGGATGGATCCGGGAATCATCCCCGGAGCTGCTCCCGCTCCGCCGCTCCAGCTGCAGAGCTGATTTGGGAACGGATCTGGCTTTGATTCCCGTCATTATCCCGTCATTCCGGCTCTAATCAAGCATTCCTTGGAAAAAATAGCGGCAATCAAAGGGAATGGGAAAGGGAGGGAACGGACGGAGCCAGGAAAACGTTCCCGAGGAATTTTTGGCCTCAGCAGAATTTCGGGACTGGGGGGCAGGAAGGAGCTTGGGAATGGGATTTGCTGATCCAAAGGTTTCGGATCTTTCCCGTGATCCAAGATTTCCTCTCCCTTCCTCATTCCCATTTTCCTTCCCTATTCCTGAGGACCTGGATCCCACACAGAGAGGGATTCCCACAGTGGGAATACTGGGGTTTTCCATGGGCTGTAATTCCAGGATTTCCCAACCCCCCCAGAACTCCCAGTCAACCTTCCCAAAGCTGATCCTGCCTGGAAAACTGGGATAGATCCCGGCACAATTCATCTTTCCCAAATTCCCAGTCTGGCATTCCCAGCACTTTTCCTTTATCCCAAGGAATTCCTGGCAGCTCCAGTGGGGTGGGAGCCACAGGAGCAGAATTCCCAAGGGAAAGTGGCCCTGGAATGGCCCTTAAAGATAAAAAACAGGAATATTGGGAATATTTACAAGGGCCCCATTCCCAAAAACTGGGATCAATCCCATGCAGATCCCCTGGGATCCAGGGAATTCCAGCTCTGGGCACAGCCATGGGATAGGGAAAGCCGTTCCTGAATCCCATGGATCCCAGATTCCTCAGGAAGCCAATTCCAGGATGTTGGGAATACAGGAAGGATCCCGGGGGGATCGGGGAGATCCAAAGGCACCTGGATTCAGCAGATTCCCAGGAAATTCCCAAGCATGGATATCCCTCAGATCCTACCCAGCAAAAGCCAGAGGTCAGAAAATCCTGGAATGGCCGAAGCTGGGAAGGATCCAAAGGGATCAAAGCCAGGAGGGATTGTGCTGGAACATTCCTTTTCCTGCTATTCCCTCTTTTCCATAACCCAGGAATGATGATGGGAGCATCCCAGGGAACAAAAGGAGGGAAAACAAAACAAAACAAAACAAAACAAAACAAAAATGCTGAGCACATTCCATAGGAAAACCTGGGAGAAATTCCCTTTTCCTGCAATCTCCTGGCACTGGGAGAGCAGCAGGATCCTGGAATTGCTGGATCTGGACCGGCAAATCCAGGGAATTCTGGCTGAGGGGTCCAGGAGGGAAAAGTAGGAATGAGGAGCCAATCCCAGCAGGAAATCCTAGGAAAAGCCCATTTCCAGCTGGGAACGGGAATTCCCGAGCCTCAGGAATGTTGGAGCACAGAACATCCTCCAGCCCCCGCTCCAAGCCGGGAAAGGCCCAAAATGTGGGAAAAGCAGCGGGATGGATTCCTGGGACTGCCCTGGGGAAAGGGATCCTGGAATGGTTTGGGTGGGAATGGAGCGGGAATCCCATGGAATTCCAAGGGCAGGGAAATTCCCACCATCCCAGGGTCCAGCCTTTCCTTGGGCACTGCCAGGGATGCAGGGGCAGCCCCAGCTGCTCTGGCAATCCCAGCCCAGCCAGGAATTCCCCATTCCCAAGATCCCATCCATGCCTGCCCTCTGGCAGTGGGAGCCATTCCCTGTGCCTGTCCCTCCAGGCCTTTCCCAAATTTCAGCTCTCCTGGAGCCCCTTCAGGCCCTGGAATGTGCTGGAAGCTCCCCCTGGATCCTTCCCTCCTCCAGGGGAGCATTCCCAGCTCTCCCAGCCCGGCTCCAGCTCCTTCTCCCAGTGTTTATCCCTCAAACGTTTCCCAGGCTTTTCCAGGAGCTTTCCTGGCTCGGCATTCCCGAGCTCCAGAGAAGAGGGAAGAGCAGCCGGAGCCGTCTCACACCCGTGCCCACGGAAAACATGGATGGGAAAGGAGTCAGGGATCCAAGGAAACCCGGCCCGGCTGCCAGGCTGCTCCAAGCTTTTCCCGGGGAAGAGGAGGAGGAGGAGCCCCGGGAGTTCAGGGAATCCCTTTGGAATCCGCAGGAATCCTCTCCCCGCTGAAAGGCCGGGATGCGTTTGAGGGATTAGCGCCATTCCAGAGGCGGAAATTCCTTGGATAATCCGGCCTGGGAAATGTTTCGCATGTTATTCCAGCCTGAGGGGATTTTCTTAATTCCCACCCGGTCTCCAGGAAAAATTTGGGATCAGCCCTGTAAACAGGGATTCAGAAATATTTTGGGATCCCTCCCTGGTAGAATTCCCAGCTGGAAAACAGTGGGATTCGGGAATTCCCCATCCTGAAAAATCCCAGGGAGACGGAGTCCTCAGCATCCTTAGGGAAGGAATTCCTGAAATTCCCACGCCCGGAGCAGCTCCTGGCAGGATGAGGAGCTCCATGGGAAGCCCTGGGAATGCTGGATCCTGGCCAGAATTCCCAGTGAATCCGGCAGGAGAGCCCTGGGAGTGCGGGCAGGGATTGGGATGTGCCCATCCTGCTTGGAAAGTGGCACGAAGGGCAGAACCATCCCAAAAACCCATGGAAAACCTGGATCCACATCCCTAAAAACCCATGGAAAAATCTTGATCCACATCCCTCAAAAATCCTGGAAAACCTGGACCCACCTCCCTAAAAACCATGGAAAACCTGGATCCACTTCTTTTAAGCCCACAGAAAACCCGGATCCACATCCCCCAAAACTCACGGAAAACCCCCCATTTTCCAGGGAATATTCCTGGATTTTTCCTTCGTTTTCTTGATCATGCACCAGGAAATGGAAAAATTCCTTGTCCAAGCTTTTCTAGGGGAATGCCAACACCGGATTCCCGCTGGATCATTTGGGATAGTTCTGATTTCCGTGGATTGATCTGAATCCCAGGAGAAAATCATGGATCCTACTTGGAATTGGCAGCTCCAAGGGGATCCTGGTGGAAAACAGGGAAAAGGATGATGACGTCACCTTTTCCTTAAAAACCTGTGGACATTTTGCTCCTGGAGGTTTTATTTTCCCATGGAAATTCCAGGATTTCTGAGCAGCCTCTGCAGTCGGAGCAGAGCATGACACGGCACTTCCCAGCCTTTGGAAAAATCCAGGATTAAACCCCAAAATCCTGGAATTCCTGACCTTGGAAAAGCCCTCCTGGGTTATCAAATCCCACCTCATTCCCAGCTCAATGTCCAGGAATTCCTTGGACACCTCCAGGGATGGCGACTCCAAAGGTCCCTGGGCAGCCCCTGCCAGGGCCTGACCCCTTTCCATGGAAAAATTCCCAAATATCCAAGTTGAGCCGCCCTGGCCCAGCCTGAGGCCGTTCCCTGCTTTCCCATCCCCTATTCCCTCCGGAATTCTGTGGCACCTGGAATTCCCAATTCCAACGGCATTCCTGGGTTCATCCGTGTGAATTGGAGGGAAAATTCCCTTTTCCCCTCTCCTTTTCCTGACGGGAACAGCAACTCCCAGGTTTAAATCCAGCTGATCCCAACTCCATTTGGGTGGGATTTTCCTGGGAATGGGAATCCACCTGGAGTCAGCGGCAAACAGCAGGAAAAGAGCCTTTTCCATGGAGTTTTCCATGGGCTTTTCCATGGGCTTTTCCATGGGCTTTTCCATGGATATGGCAGCAGAGGAGTGACGGGAGCACATGGAAACCTTGGAATGTCCTACAGAATTTTTTGGGATCAGCTCCGCCCCATCGGATGCTTCCCAATCGCCCCATCCCTGGATCCAGGATGGATTTCCAGGATCACCAGGAGGGGATGGATTTTCCTGGCACTGGAAATTCCAAAGCCATTCCGAGAGCACTGGGAATTGTGTCCGAACATCCCAAATCCCTGAGCAGCGGGAATTCCCATGGAATTCCTCCTTCAGAATTCCCAATCCACAATTCCCAGCCCAGTTCCTCACCCACAGCCCACATTCCAGAATTTTCCCAGAAGGTGACTCCCAGTTTGGGTTTTCTGGGAATTTCAGGACAGACGAGGAAAGGAAAACTTCGGGAAGTGCAGGAAAACCAGGATGGAAGAGGAAGATCCCTCTGCCCCCCTATCCCATCTGGAATAAACAGCAGGAGAGGAAGGAAAACCGGGAAAAGCCGAGCTCCAAAAATCCTGGAAAACTCCCCGCACTTGGAGGCCACGGCCAGGAAAAAAAATGTGGGAAAAAGGATAAAGCTGGGAGGGAAAAAAAGAATTCCAAGGAAAAATTCCATAGTTACCTACTTCACGGAGCTGCTGGTCTGGAGCATGGATGGGAATGGAAAAGAGAAAAAAAAAAACATGGAAAAGAGAAAAAAAAAACACGGAAAAGAGAGAAAAAACCATGGAAAATGTGCAGAGGCACAAACAGAACAACGTGGAAATGAAACGTGGGAATGGCCTCCAGCTAAATCCCTGGAATTATCCCCTGGAATGTGGTCCAGGGAAGTGTGGACTCCTCAGCCAGGTCAGGAACTTGGACAATCCCAAAAAACCCAACCCGAGATCCCAAATTTGGTTGGAATTCCAGGTCAGAACCATGGAAAATCCCTAAATCCCAAGACAAGATCCCAAATTGTGGTGAAATTCCAGATCAGGACCACAGACAGCTCCCGAAGTCCCAAGAGAAGATTCCAGGTTTGGCTGGAATTCCAGGTCAGACCATGGACATCCCCTCCAATCCCAACCCAAGACTCCAAATCTGGGTGGAATTCCGGGTCAGAACACGAAGAGCCCCTAAAAACTCAACCCTTGGCCCCAAATCGGGTTGGACACCCAGGTGAGACCATGGACAATCCTCCAATCCCAAAAAAGATCGCAAATCTGGTTGGAATTCCAGGTCAGACCATGGACAACCCTTCCAATCCCAAAAATTATCCCACATCCAGTTGGACAGACAGGTCAGACCATGGACAAGCCCTCCAATCCCAAAAAAGATCCCAGATTTGGGTGGAATTCCAGGTCACAAAAAGTCAACCCAAGACCCCAAATTTCCTCGGAATTCCAGTCGGACCACGAACAACCCCTCCCATCCCCAAAATCATCCCCAATCCGGTTGGAATTCCAGGCCGGACCACGGACGCCGCCTCCAGCCCCAAATTCGGCCGAACCCCAAATCCAACCCTGACGCTCCCTTTGAACCCAAGATCCCAAACGAGGCCGGAATTCCAGCCAAGATCCCCAGGAAGCCGATCCATGAAAACCCAGCGGTGCCACGGCCGCTCTTCCCGCCCCCCCGAATTCCCGGCTTTTCCCAGCCCGGAACGTTCCGTCGCTTCCAATCCCACGGGAACTCGACTCCCTCTGGAATTTTCCCGCCGGTTTTGGGTCACGCTGGAAAACTGGGACAGCTCCGAGGTCACCGGGATGCGGAGTGGAATTAATGAGGAATTTTCTAATTTTGGGACGGGAATCGGGGCCGGCCGCCAGCTCAGCGCGCGCCGGAATATTCCCGACGGGAATGTCTCCCGGGTTTCTTCGTTTCCACAGAAAACCGAGGCACTTCCCAAATTCCAGCTGGGAATTTGGGGTCACTCGGAGCCCCTCGTTTATGGGCCGGAGTTCCAGGTGGGAATAACAATTCCCAGGGTTGTCTGGAGCCAAGGAGGGAGCAAATCCATCTGGGATTCCCAGGAAAATCCTGAAATTATTCCCAAAAACCCAACGGGATTCCCATTCCTGAGGTGCCACCTTGGTTTTTTCTAGGAATATCCCATAATTTAGGGATTGCCAATGGAATTCCCATGGGGAAGGGGAAGCACAAGGAGATTTTTCCAGAGGATGGAGAAAAGCAACATTCCAGGACTAAATTCTGGGATTCAAATCCAGGAAAAGCTCCAGGAAATGCCGGAACACCAAAATGAATCCTAAAAGCTATTCCTTAAAATAGTTCCTTCCTTAAAAATTTTGTTTCTTTTGGAAAATTCTGGGAATTTCCCCGCTCACTTTAAGATTTCTGTGTCCAAAGGTTTTTCCCACCAGGAGCATTTCATGCTCCAGCCCCTGATCCCAAAAATCTGATGCCCAAAAAGATCCATGAAATTATCCCAGGGATCTGGAAAGCCTCGGCCTGGAAAATTGGATTTACACAGAGGCTTTTCCCGAGAATTCCAGGAAAACTCCTTTTTTAAAATCTGGAATTCCCAGAATTCCAGCTTTGGGAGTGAACGAAGGGAAGGATTTTGGTGCCAAGGTGGAGTTTTCCAACTCATCCAAGTGGGAAAACTGATCCCATTCCAGAGGTTCCACTCTCCTTTTTTTCCAAAGGAAAAGATCCATCCAAAACCAAGATCCAAGGAAAATCCATTGGGATCAACCTGGAAATCAGAGTAAAACCTCGGGAATTCCTGTGCTGGTCAATCCCAAAAAAAAATTCATGGATCTGAATCCAGCTCCAGAGCTGAGCCCACAAATCCCAGCCCAGGCCTGGGATACTGGGGGGGAAAAAAGCAGGAATTGTGGGAATTCTGTCCCAAAATCAGAAGGAAAAATGCAGGAATTGTGGAAATTCTGTTTAAAAAAAACACAAGGGAAAAAACCCAGGAAATGTGGGAATTCTGCCCCAGAAATCCGAGTTTTGATGGGATCTCCCTCTCTCATCACCAAGGATTTTTCCAGGGATAACTGATAAGAATTCCCAATGTTCTCCCAGATTCCAGGATTGAATGTCATTTTAATGGGAATTTTCTGGAATAAGCCAGCCTCATCCTGGATGTTTCCATGATTTTCCGATGGATTTCCATCCGCACATTTGGAAAAAAAAAAATCTCCTTTTTTGGGAATTTCAGAAACTCTGGGATGACTCCAATGGATCCCAACCAAGGAACACCGTGGGAATTATTTCTCCTCTCCAAATAAGGAAGAAATTCCATTAAAAACAGGGAGGCAGGGAATAAAAAAGTCTGGGAATTGTCCTGTCCAACTCCCCTGTGGATACAGAAATTTGGGAAGAGGGATCTTCCTTGGCAAAAATTGATGCTGGAGGAAAAGCAAAGTGCGGGAAAAGTTGGGAATTTTTCAATCCCAAGTAAGATCCCTCCACCTGGATGGGAGGTGGAGTCAAGAATTCCTGGGATTCTGGAATGGTTTGGGTGGGAAAGATCTTTGGGATCGTCCCATTCCAATTCCCAGCTTGGTCCAAACTGGCCTCGGACAACCCCGGGGATGGAGCAGCCACAATTCTGACTCCTTTTCCAACAAAATTCCCAAAATCCTGACGCCATCCCATCAAGCCATTCCTAAATCCGGATTTTTCTGTTTCCCCTGCATCCAGCAGAGAATTTTTCCTTGAATTTCCAGTCAGGAAATCAGGAAATTTGGATTTCGGGAAGTTCAAAGCGGAGCGGCTCCGAAAATTCCATAAAACTTTTCCTGGTGACCTGAAATCCCAAAAATCCCAATGGAAAAATCCCAGTCTGACCCGAAACGAGGGAATATAACCTGGGAAAAAGCGGGATTTGGGACAGATGGCATTCCCGAGGGCTCGGATAATTTTCCAACCGGGAACCAGCTGCATCCTGGCTTCTTCCCAACCCTTCCCAAATGACCTTCCCAGAGGAAAAACCGGGAGCAGCAGGAGAAAAACCTGACCTTGGGAGGAAGGAAAAACTTCCCAGGAATTCTGTGCCCTGGAGAAGCCACAGGAATGAGCTGAGCCTGGGAAACGTGGGGAAAAAATGGGAATGTGGGATTGGGAATTATCCCGGGAAGGAGGAGGAGCTGTTGGAGCAAATCTGGTGGAGCTGGGAGGAAAAGCCAGGAAAACTGGGAATGTTCTCCTGGAGAAGGGAAGGCTCCAGGGAGAGCTTCCAGCACATTCCAGGGCCTGAAGGGGCTCCAGGAGAGCTGAAATTTGGGAAAGGAAAATGGAAGGATGGGACACAGGGAATGGCTCCCACTGGGAATAGGGAGATTGGGGTGGGATCTTGGGAATTGGGAATTCCTGGCTGGGCTGGGATTGCCAGAGCAGCTGGGGCTGCCCCTGGATCCCTGGAATGCCCAAGGAAAGGCTGGAGCAGCCTGGGATGGTGGGAATTTCCCTGCCCTTGGGATGGGATGGGAATGATCTCACGGATAGGGATGAGATCCACCATCCCCCAAATCGTTCCAGGATCCTGGGGATTCCCAGGCTGCTCCTTGGCCAGAATTCCTGAAATTCCAGTTTCCCATCCCCATCCAGCAATCCCTTTCATTCCCAAACCTTTTCCCACCCTTCCAGCTCCATTCCCAGCATTCCCATTCCCAGGACTCTCTGCCATCCCTCCCCCCCGCATCATTCCAGAACCCTGGAGAGTTCCCTTGGCCGGAATTCCTCCAATTCCAGCCTCTCCCAACATTCCCGGCCACCCCCCGAGCTCAGGGCCCCGGCTGGCTCCGGGATTTTCCCGAATCCATGGAACATGACAAAGCAGCGCTGCTCTGGAGCTGACAAGATTCCCAAAAAACCACGGATCAGCCTCTCCCGGAGCAATTCCACGAGGGAAGGGATCGGCTCCGAGCCCCTCACCCTCCCGAACTCCGGGAATATCCAGCGGGAAGCGATTCCCGCTCCCAGGGGTCACTCCACCTCCTCCTCCCTCTTCCCACGGGTTGTTTTTCCCTGGAGATCACATGCCAGGAATTTTGGGATGGAGAAGCGAATCCCAAGGATTTTGTGGCAGCGACTCCAGGACCACCCACTCCACGGCAGCGCGAGGGAACACAGGGAAAAGTGGGGGGGAAACATCGGGAAAAGCATTTCCCATCCCAGGAGCCCTTCCCGGATCCTGGAATTCCGCACCCGCATCCCAGGAATGCCGAAATCCCACGTGAAACCCTTGGAATTCCGAGGAATCCACAGGAATTCCTCAGCACGGCCCCTCCTTCCCCGCCGGCTCCCGCTCTCCACAGGGAAAACAAATCCATGGGAAGGGCAGCGGGAATGTGGGAGCCGCAATTCCAAGCCGGGAACATTCCCGGTCTCCCTCTCCCGTCGTTCCAGAGGCTCCAGCCCCGCGTCGTGCCAGGAATCCGCAAAAAAATCGCGGAGGAGGGAGAGGAGGAGAAGCTCCCGAAACTTTCCGGGGGGTGGGGGGGTAAAAACTCTGGAATTCTCCGGCTGGCAGGGAATTCCCTTCCTCGGGAAGCTGGCAGCTGGAATCCCGAGCTTCCAGCAGAATTCCCAGCCCAACCCCACGGCAGCACTGCCGTGATCCAGGAAAATTTCCCTGGCGTGATCCGTGAGAATTCCCCCGGTTTTATCCATGAAAATTTCCTTGGTGCTATCCACGAGCATTCCCCCGCCGTTATCCATGGAATTTTCTCCCTGCCGGGAGCATTTCCCGCTCCCGCTGCAGCTCGGGAAGCGGAGCCGGGAAAAGCCGGAATGGGCGAGGGGGGTTGGGAACTCGGGATGTGGGAATGGGATTTGGGATGGGCGCGGGGGGGGGGCAAGGACACGGCCCCGGAGCGACGGGAATGGGAACGCCGGGAATGGGAATGGGAATGGGAACGGAGCCGGAGCGGGGCCGGCCGGGAGCACGACCCCAAAACCGGGATGGGGACCCCAAAACCGGGATGGGGGACCCAAAACCGGGATGGGGGACCCAAAACCGGGATGGGGGACCCAAAACCGGGATGGGGACCCCAAAACCGGGATGGGGGACCCAAAACCGGGATGGGGACCCAAAACCGGGATGGGGGACCCCAAAACCAGGACGGGGGACCCCAAAACCGGGACGGGGACCACAAAACCGGGACTGGGGACCTCAAAACCGGGATGAGGACCCCAAAACCGGGATGGGGAACCCAAAACCGGGACTGGGGACCCCAAAACCGAGATGGGGAATCCACAGAGTTCCAGCCCTAAAACCAGGAGGGAGGGGGACCCCAAAACCAGGAGTGGGGGCCCCAACATCGGGATTGGGGACACCAGAGAGCTGCGGCCCCAAAACAGGATGGGGGACCCCAAAACGGGCATGGAGACCCCAAAACGGCACAACAGGACTGGACACCCCACAGAGCTGCAGCCCCAAAACCAGGCTGGGGACCCCACAACAGGATTGGGGACCCCACAACCTCACAACAGGACTGGACACCCCACAGAGCTGCAGCCCCATAACCAGTCTTGGCACCCCAAAACCAGGCTGGGGACCCCACAAAGCTGCAGCCCCACAGCCAGACTGGACACCCCACAAAGCTGCAGCCCCAAAACCAACCAGGGGACCCCACAGAGCTGCAGCCCCACAGCCGAACTGGGGACCCCAAAGCCCTGCAGCCCCACAGCTGGGCTGGACACCCCACAGGTGGGTTCAAGACCCCAAAGCGCTGCAGCCCCACATGTGGCTTGGGGATCCCACAAAGTGGCAACCCCATAACTGGGCTGGAGAGCCCCCAGAACTGCAACCCCATAACTGGACTGGAGACCAGCCAGGCGAGCTGGAGCCCCACAGCTGGGCTGGAGACCCCAAAAGCTGCAGCCCCACAGCTGGGCTGGAGACCCCACAGTTCTGGAGCCCCACAGGTGGGCTGGGGACCCCAAAAGCTGCAGCCCCACAGGTGGGCTGGAGACCCCACAGTTCCGGAGCCCCACAGGTGGGCTGGAGACCCCACAAAGCTGCAGCCCAACAAGCTGCAGACCCCACAAAGAGACTGGAACACGCCGAGGCACTGCAGCCCCACAAGCAGCCCGCCGACCCCACAGCTCTGCAGCCCCCACCTGCGCAGGGGATCCCGAGGCACCGCAGCCCCACAGGTGGGCAGGACGCCCCAAAAGCCGCAGCCCCACAGGTGGGCAGGACGCCCCAACCCCTCCACCCCACAGCTGAGCGCTCCCCATCCCTCCGTCTGTCCATCCCATCCATCCCTCCATCCCAGCCGCGGCCCCGCCACTGCCGCATCCAGCACCGGGGGCAGCACCCGCCGCTGCTCCCGCCCTCCCCGGCCGCTCCCCGCCGCCGTCCCGGCGTCCGCGGCGCCGTCCCCGCGTCCCCGCCGCCGTCCCGGCGTCCCCGCTCACCCTTGACGGCCTCGCCGCGGTTGAGCTGGATCTCGCCATCGCCCTGCGGCGCGTAGCTCTTCACCACGATGAACTTGCGGCCGGGCACGGCGCTGTAAAGCTTCCGCTTGGGCCCGCGCAGCGGGGCGGGCGCGGCGTGGGGCGCGGGCTCGGTACCGGGGCCGGCGGGGGGCCCGGCGGGGCCGGCGGGGCTGTAAACGAACACGTAGGTTACGGTGCTGATGCCCGGCAGCTCGCGGCTCGCCCCGCCGCGCCCCGCGGGCTGCGCCATGGCCGGGGGTGGCCCCCGCGGGGCTCAGCGCGGCCCCGGCGGCGCCGCCCGGGCGCGGGCAGCGGCGGAGGCTGGAGCGGCACCGGCTGCGGGGCGGCCGCCGCCCGCCACCGCCGGCTCCATGGCGCAGCGGCGCCGCCCGCCCCGCGCTCCGCTCCGCTCCCTCCGGCGCACCATGGCCCGGGGCAGGTGGGGCCGGAGCCCGCGGCTCCTCCCCCGGCGGGCGGGGACGCCGCCGGACCGGCCGCCCCCGCTCCCGCCGCCGCCGCCGCCGCCACCGCCCCCGCTGCCGGCGCGGTCCCGACCCCGCTCCCGCTGCTGATCTCGGGGCGATCCCACTCCCGATCCCGATCCCGGATCCCGAGCCCGCTCCTGATCCCAATGCTGCTGCCGGGGCCGATCCCACTCCCGCTCCTGATACCGACCCCGCTCCCGGGACTGATCCCGGGACTGTCGAGCACCACCGGCAATCCCGTGTGGGAATGGGAGTGGAAATGGGAATGGGTGTGGGACCATGCCACAGCCATCCCGGGACCGATCCCGATCCTGATCCCGCTCCCGATCCCGGTCCCGCTCCCGGTCCCGCTCCCGCTCCCGGTCCCGTCGGGGCCCGCCCGGAGCCGCCCCCTGGCGGCCGCTGCCGGCGCTGCCCCGGGGAGGGAACCGGTGCGGGAGCGGGAATGGGATTGGGAATGGGATTGGGAATGGGATTGGATGTGGGATTGGGATTGGGAATGGGAATGGGAATGGGAATGGGAATGGGAATGGAATTGGGAATGGGATTGGGATTGGGAATGGGAGTAGGAATGGGAATGGGAATGGGATTGGAATTGGGAATGGGATTGGAATTGGGATTGGAATTGGGAATGGGAATGGGAATGGGAATGGGATTGGGAGTGGGAATGGGATTGGGAATGGGAATGGGATTGGGAATGGGAATGGGAATGGGATTGGATGTGGGAATGGGAATGGGATTGGGAATGGGATTGGGAATGGGAATGGATGTGGGAATGGGAGTGGGAATGGGAGTGGGAATGGGAGTGGGAATGGGAGTGGGATTGGGAATGGGATTGGGAGTGGAATTGGGAGTGGGATTGGGAATGGGATTGGGAATGGGATTGGGAATGGGATTGGGAGTGGGAACAAGACTGGGATGAGAGTGGGATCACACGAGTGGGATTGGGATCGGGATCGGGATGGGGATGGGGGCAGCAAAGAGAGCGGCTCTGGGGTGGGGAGGAGGGATCAGGGAGCGGGATGGGAGCGGGATGGAGGGACAGGGAGGGAGGAATGCGGGAGGGCCCCCGGGAGGGTCCCCCCAGTTCCATTCCTGGCTCAGGGGTGCCGGTGGTGACAATGCCCGCTGTCCCCAGCTCCGTATTTGCCCCCACAATTCCATATTTTTCCACCCCAGCTCCGTATTTGCCCCCACAGTTCCATATTTTTCCACCCCAGCTCCATATTTTCCCCCACAATTCCATAGTTTTCCACCCCAGCTCCATATTTTCCCCCCAAATTCCATATTGGCCCCCCAAATTTCTGTGGAGTAACTACAGAAACTGCGGGAAACGGGGGAATTGCGGGACCGCGGGAAGGAGGGGAAGGCCGGAATTGCAGGGATAGCGGGAACTGCGGGAATTGCGAGAATGCGGGAATGCGGGAATTGCAGGGATAGCGGGAATGCGGGAATGCGGGAATTGCAGGAATTGCAGGGATAGTGGGAACCGCGGGATTGCGGGAATGCGGGAATGCGGGAATGCGGGAATTGCGGGAATTGCAGGGATAGCGGGAATGCGGGAATGCGGGAATGCGGGAAGGCTGGAATTGCGGGAATGCGGGAATTGCGGGAATTGCGGGAATTGCTGGAATTGCGGGATTTGCGGGAATTGCGGGCGGCTCCCGGGAATGCTCCGTTGGAGAATCCCTGAGGGCGCCGAGGGGGCGGAGCCCTGCCCAGACACAGCGACACCGGTGCCACCCCTGGGTGCCACTGTCCCCTCTGCCTCTCTGTGCCCCCCTGTCCCCTGTGCCACCCCTGTGCCCCACTGCCACTCATGCCATCTCTGGATGCCATTGTCACCTGCACCAGCCTGTGCCACCCGTGTCCCAGTGCCACTCGTGCCACCCCTGGGTGCTGCTGTCACCTGCGCCAACCTGTGCCTGCAGTGCCACCTGTGCCACCCTGTTCCCCACTGTCATCTGTGCCCCAGCGCCACTGCTGCCATCCCTGGGTGCCATTGTCACCTGTGTCACCCTGTGACTGAGTGCCACTCGTGCTATCCCTGGGTGCCATTGTCACCTGTGCCACCCTGCCCCCCAGTGCCACTGCTGCCACCCCTGGGTGTCATTGTCACCTGTGCCCCAGTGCCAGCACCCACAGTGACACTGGGTGCCATTGTCACCTGTGTCACCCTGTGCCCCAGTGCCACTCATTCCACCCCTGGGTGCCACTGTCACCTGTCCCCTAGTGCCCACAATGACAGCGGGTGCCATTGTCACCTTGTCACCTGTGCCACCCTGTCCCCCAGTGCCACTGCTGCCACCCCTGGGTGCCACTGTCACCCGTGTCCCAGTGCCAGCACCCACAGTAACACCGGGTGCCACTGTCACCTGTGCCCCCCTGTGCCCCAGTGCCATTTCTGCCACCCCTGGGTGCCACTATCACCTGTGCCCCAGTGCCAGCATCCACAGTGACACTGGGTGCCATTGTCACCTGAGCCCTAGTGCCCACAGTGCCACTCATGCCATCCCTGGGTGCCACTGTCACCTGTGTCACCCTGTGTCCTCCTCCTGTGTCCCGGGCTGAGCCCTTTCCCAGCTCCTTCTGGAATTTTCCCTCCTTTCCCAGCTCTGCTCCCTGCTCTCCTGGCGGGCAGAGCCCCAAGAATTCCCGGGGTAAAAGAGTGGGAAGAGCTCGGCTTCCATCAGGAATCCCAGGATTCCAGAGCTTGGAAAAGAATTCCCAGGTCACCGAGCCCACCCTGAGCCCCCCAGCAGAGCCCTGAGCGGAATTCCAGGAATTCCTTGGACACCTGCAGGGACGGGCGACTCCAAAGCTCCCTGGGCAGCCCCTGCCAAGGCCTGACCCCCCTTATTCCGTGGGGAGAAAAATTCCATGAGGAAAAAATTCCGCGAGGAGAAAAAATTCCATCAGTGCAAAAAATTCCACCGGGAAAAAAAATTCCATGAGCAAAAAATTTCCATGAGCAAAAAATTCCATGAGCAAAAAATTCCATGAGCAAAAAATTCCAGGAGCAAAAAAATTCCAGGAGCAAAAAATTCCAGGAGTAAAAATTTCCATGAGCGGAGCTGCCGGGATGGGGGTTGGACGTTTTCCACGGGAGCAAATTCCCGGGCGTTTTTCCAGCGGAGTTTTCCCTCCGTCCCGTTATCTCCCCGCACCAGGAGGCTCCGGGCCGGCGTTCCGTGAATCCCGAGCTGATCCCGGATTTCCGAGCAGCGGCCGGATAAAGCCAGCGGCGGGGATTAAGGGACCCGTGAGATTCCCAAAATTCCCACCGGATCCGGGATTTCTCCACGCTCGGTGCCCGCGTCCTCCCTCCGGGATTCCCACGGGATTCCGAAGGAAAGAAAAGGGAATTCTGGGAAGGAGCAGCAGCTCTTCCTCCCACCCTGGGTTTTGTGTTCCATGGAATTTTTTGTCCTGGATCGCCTCCATCCCGCTGGAATTCCGGGCAGGATTGATGGGACTCCATGTCCGGTTCCAGGGAATTCCAGCCCATGGAAGCGTCCGGCTGGATTTGGGCACCCGGTGGTGCTTCCACTGGGAATTGTCCCATTCCAGGATGGAAAAACCTCCTCGGGAATAAACTGGGAATAATTCCCCCTAGAATTCCCATTCCAGGCGGAGGAATGCCCCACGATATTCCCAAACATCGCTTCCGATGCATCCAACGATCCCAAAAATCCAGGACGCTTCGATGTGGCTGGGAATTCATGGGAATGCTCAGAAGAGAATTCCAGGGGAAGGATTCCGGGATTGGTTTAAACAACGCTTCCCTTGGGAATTCCTGGAATTCCCAGAATTTCTGGCTCTGTTTTCCAGGATTCCTGACCTCTCTTTCCCAGGGGAAGGAGCCCAAATCCCGGGAAGAGCATCCAGAGGGAGCTGGGGGGGCTCATCCTGGAAAAAAGGAGGATCAGGAGGGACATTTTCCCTCCGGAATTCCATGGCAGAGGCGGCAGCCGAGTGGGATTTGGGATCTGCTCCCAGAAAATCCCAGGGGACAGCCTCGAGCTGTGCTAGAGGAATCTTAGGTTGGATATTGGGAAAAATTCCTGAATTTTACCATGGAATTGGGAAGAATTCCTGAATTCCCAAACACAATTAGGAAAAATTCCTGAATTTTCACACGGAATTAGGAAGAATTCCTGTTCTTAGGAGAATTCCTCCCTCTGGGAGCATCCTGGGATTCTCCTTCTCTGCACTTGGACAGGGTTCCAGGATTTCTGACCCTCTTTCCCGGGATTTCTGACCCCGTTTTCTGGGATTTCTGATCCGTTTCCCAGGATTTCTGATCCATTTCCCAGGATTTTCGGCCCCTCTTTCCCAGGCCGATGGGATCTGGGGGTGGTCACGGATCCGACTTCAGCCCCAGGGATTCCCAGACATTCCCAGGATCATTCTCCCAGCATTTCTGGGATCCTTTGCCCGACATTCCCAGGATTTTTTGCCCAGCATTTCCAGGATCGTTCTCCCAACATCTCCAGGATCTTTTCCCCAAAGCTTCCAGGATGGTTTCCCCGACATTCCCAGGATTGTTCTCCCAACATTCCCAGGATCCTTTCCCTAAAGTTTCCAGGATCTTTTCCCCAACATTCCCAGGATCATTTCCCAACATTTCCAGGATCTTTTCCCCAAAATTTCCAGGAGGGTTTCCCCAACATTCCCAGGATTGTCCCCACAGATGTGGAAATTCCAAGGTGCTGAAATCTGGGATAGGCCGGGAGATTTTGGGAAGATCCCACCTGGAAAGGAGCAGCAGGAATGGAGGAGGGATTTTGGGATGAGCCTGGCCGGACACATGGGGAATGCTGAGGAGGGATTAAAGCATTCCAATAATTATTTTGGAAACTCCAGCTGCGTGTCCAGAAGAGTGGGAAAAAAAATGGGAATAAGGAAAACTGGAGGAATTCAGACACTGAATTCCTTTGGGGGAAAAAAACCAAACCTGGAGCAAGCAAAGCCTGGATGGAGGAAACGTGGGATCAGAGGGAATTGCCATGGATTGGTGGGAAAAGGAGCTGATCCCAAAAATCCTGGCTGTTCCCAGATCCAGGGGATGATTCCCTGCTCCAAAGCCTCCCTTCCCAAAATGGGAATGTCCAGGACGCACCTAGAGCTGAGCAGGAAAACCAGGATGGATCCCAGCTCCTTCCCAGAGCCAGAGGGCTCCAAAAACCGGGAATGAGGCTGGGATGAAGGTAAGGAATGAAGTATCCGGAGGGATGATCCCGGCACGAGGAGCTGGAGGGGCAAACTCGTGGTGTTGGAGTGGGATTGGGAAGAGCGCGGAGGCTCCGGAGGCTCCGGCACGTGGGGAATGAGTCAGAGTCACGGCCGGGAGGGAGGGAGGGAGGAGGGAGGAGGGATCCAGCTAAAACCTGGAAAAAACGCAGGGAAAAGTTCTGCTGGCCCAGCCCTGCTGCTCCTGGGAATGGCTGAGGGATCCCCTGGGATTCTGGGAGCAGCTCTGGAGCAGGAAAAGGGATGGGAGGGAGCTGGGAAAGGGGCTGGAAAACCTCCCTTGGAATAAAAAACCGGGACAACGCTAAATATTCCTGGTATTCCCTGGAAAACCTGCCCCAGAATCCATTTTTCTCCATGATTTTTCCAGGAAAACGTGAGAGAACTCTGGTAATTATGGATATCCCTTGCCGAGGAGGGAAAGAGTTTTTGTTGGGAATTAAAACTTCCAAGGTTTTTTTTCCCAACTTAAGCTGTTAGGATTGCAAACCTGGGAATTTCTCCTGCCCCAGCTCCATGGAATGAATTCCGTGATCCCTCTATCCCTGGAAAAACCTGGAAATAACAGAGCAAAATGCTCTTTCCTGCAAAAGGTTGGGAATCACAGAGCCAGCTGCAGGAATCCTCGGGAAGTTTGGGCAAGGAGTTGGGCAGAGCTGCTCCAGGGAACTCCGGGAATATTTCCAAGAGTATGGATTTTACAATCCCACACTATTTTTGACCTCCCAATGCCTCTGTATCCCACTCTGAATCTGCCTCTGGCACATCCCAAATTCCCGAGCTTCCCAAATTCCAAGGTCAGGCTGGAGCGACCTGGGATAGTGGGAGGTGTCCCTGCCCTTGGAATGGGGTGGGATTGGATCAGCTTTAGGATCCTTCCCATTCCAGGATTCCACAGAATTCCAACAGGATCCTCTCAATCCAAATCCGGACCACAGGGATGTCCCAAAATCCCTGGGCATTCCCAAACCCAGGCAAACCAACATTCCCATGGGACACGGCTGGCAGGGATGAGGAGTGGCAGGGTAATGCCAGAATCCCAATCCCGATCTCGATCCCAATCCCACTAGAACCACTGGATGCCATATCCACGATGTCCATGTAGGACACGATGTTCACGATATCCATTAATCCATTATATCCATGGTATCCATGGTCCAAGCATGGAATGGCAGGAAAACCCACAGGAAAATCCAGGGAAAAACCCAGGGAAAAACTCAGGGAAAAACTCAGGGAACAATGGAATCTGAGTATGGGACAGAGGGAAAACCCAGAGAAGAACCGAATTTGACACTGGGATGGATGGAGGGAAAAACCCAGGGAAAAACTGGATCTGACCTTGGAATAGCAGGAAAAACCCATGGCAAGCCCAGTGACCCACCACAGCCCCACTCCTCATCGGAACAACAAACCTATCCTGCTCTTCCCTCTTCCCACCCCACATCCCACATCCCTCCAATCCATGTGATCCCTATTCCCAGCTCTAATTCCTCACACACCCCAGCCCAATCCAAGGCATCCATTCCCATCGCTAACCCCTCCCACAGCCCCCAGACCCTGGGATCCCATTCCCATCCCTAATTCCTTCCACACCCCCCAATCCATCCGATCCTATTCCCAACTCCAATTCCTTTCACACACCCCCCAATCCATGGGATCCATTCCAAGCTCTAATTCTTTCCACACCCCCTCAATCCACGGGGTCGCATTCTGAACCCCAACAAATTCCTTTCACACTCTCCCCACCCATGGCATCCCATTCCCATCTCTGATCCCTGTCACATCCCAATCCAATCCATGGCATCCCATTCCCACCTCTAACTCCTCCCACACCCCATTCCAATCCCCGGGATCCCATTCCCATATCTGACCCCTCTCACATCCCAACCCAATCCATGGCATCCCATTCCCATCTCTGATCCCTGTCACATCCCAACCCAATCCATGGCATTCCATTTGCATCACTGACCCTTCCCACATCCCAATCCAATCCATGGCATCCCATTTCCATCTCTAACTCCTCCCACATCCCAACCCAATCCATGGCATCCTATTCCATCACTGACCCTTCCCACATCCCAACCCAACCCATGGGATCCCATTCCCATCTCTAACCCCTCCCACACCCCATCCCAATCCCCGGGATCCCATTCCCATCACTGGCCCTTCCCACACCCCAACACAACCCATCGGATCCTATTCTCATCTCTAACTTCTCCCACATCCCAATCCAATCCATGGCATCCCATTCCCATCTCTAACTCCTCCCACACCCCATTCCAATCCCCGGGATCCCATTCCCATCACTGACCTCTCTCACATCCCAACCCAATCCATCGGATCCCATTCCCAGCACTTACCCCTGCCACTCCCAATCCAACCCATGGCATCCCATTTCCATCTCTAACTCCTCCCACATCCCAATCCAACCCATGGCATCCCATTCCCATCTCTGACCCCTCTCACATCCCAGCCCAATCCATGGCATCCCATTCCCAGCACTTACCCCTGCCACACCCAATCCAATCCATGGCATCCCACTCCCACCTCTGACCTCTCTCACACCCCATCCCAATCCATGGCATCCCACTCCCACCTCTGACCCCTCCCACCCCCCACCCACCCCCCGGGACGCCATTCCCAATCCCATACCTGACTTTCCCGCGGCTGCTCCGGCGCAGCGAGGGCACCTCGGCCTCCCTCTCCTCCTGCACGCGCTGCAGCGAGGGCGAGCGGCTGTGGGCGCTGCGGGCGCTGCCCGAGCTGGCCAGGCTCCCGTCCCCGCCCGCCATTCCAGAGGCCGCCATTCCAGCCGCCGCTTCCTGCATCTGGACCAGGAGCTGGGGCGGGAGGCTGCGGAGCGACGGCACCGGCGAGTAGGAGGCGCGGCTCTCGGCCTTCAGGTTGTTGTCGCTGGCCGAGCGCTGCAGGACGCGCGGCGACGCCAGCCCGCCCGAGCCCAGGAGCCGGCGGCGCTTGGTGTAGCTGGGAGTTTCTCGGAAAGGCACTGGGAATGAAAAACGGGGACGCGGGATTAGGTGGGAATGTCAGGCTGAAGAAAGATGGGGATGCGGGATTAGGTGTTGGGAGTTGTGGGAAATGGTGGGAGAGGGTGGGGGAGAAGGTTGGGAATGGGTGTGGAGTTGGATTTTGGGAAGAAGTTTCTCAGAAAGGCACTGGGAATGAAAAACGGGGATGCGGGATTAGGTGGGAATGTGAGGACTAAAAAAAGATGGGGATGTGGGATTAGGTGTTGGGAGTTGTGGGAAAAGATGGAAGAGAGTGGAGGAGAAAGTTGGGAATGGGTGTGGGGTTGGGTTGGGAGGGTCAGGAGTTTCTCGGAAAGGCACTGGGAATGAAAAACGGGGATGTGGGATTAGGTGGGAATCTAAGGACTAAAAAAGATGGGAACACTGGATTAGGTGTTGGGAGTTGTGGGAAAAGATGGGAGAGGGTGGGGGAGAAGGTTGGGAATGGGTGTGGAGTTGGGTTGGGAAGGTCAGGAGTTTCTTGGAAAGGCGCTGGGAGTGAAAAATGGGGATGCGGGATTAGGTGGGAATGTCAGGCTGAAAAAGATGGGAATATGGGATGAGGTGTTGGGAGTTGTGGGAAAAGGCGGGAGAGGGTGGGAGAGAAGGTCGGGAATGGGTGTGGAGTTGGGTTGGGAAAAAGGCTGGGAGTTTCTTGGAAAGGCACTGGGAATGAAAAACGGGGATGTGGGATTAGGTGGGAATGTAAGGGCTGAAAAAGATGGGAATATAGGATTAGGTGGGAATCTAAGGACTAAAAAAAGATGGGAACACGGGATTAGGTGTTGGGAGTTGTGGGAAAAGATGGGAGAAGGTGGGGGAGAAGGTCGGGAATGGGTGTGGAGTTGGGTTTTGGGAAGAAGTTTCTCGGAAAGGCACTGGGAATGAAAAACAGGGATGCGGGTTTAGGTGGGAATGTAAGGACTAAAAGAAGATGGGGATGTGGGATGTGGTGTTGGGAGTTGTGGGAAAAGGTGGGAGAGGGTGGGGGAGAAGGTTGGGAATGGGTATGGAGTTGGGTTTTGGGAAGAAGTTTCTCAGAAAGGCACTGGGAATGAAAAACGGGGATGCGGGATTAGGTGGGAATCTAAGGACTAAAAAAAGATGGGAATGTGGGATTAGGTGTTGGGAGTTGTGGGAAAAGATGGAAGAGAGTGGAGGAGAAAGTTGGGAATGGGTGTGGGGTTGGGTTGGGAGGGTCAGGAGTTTCTCAGAAAGGCACTGGGAATGAAAAACGGGGATGTGGGATTAGGTGGGAATCTAAGGACTAAAAAAGATGGGAACACGGGATTAGGTGTTGGGAGTTGTGGGAAAAGGTGGGAGAGGGTGGGGGAGAAGGCTGGGAATGGGTGTGGAGTTGGGTTGGGAAGGTTGGGAGTTTCTTGGAAAGGCACTGGGAATGAAAAACGGGGATGCGGGATTAGGTGGGAATGTGAGGGCTGAAAAAAGATGGGAACGCGGGATTAGGTGTTGGGAGTTGTGGGAAAAGGTGGGAGAGGGTGGGGGAGAAGGTTGGAAATGGGCGTGGAGTTGGGTTGGGAAGGTCAGGAGTTTCTTGGAAAGGCACTGGGAGTGAAAAATGGGGATGCGGGATTAGGTGGGAATGCAAGGGCTGAAAAAGATGGGAATGCGGGATTAGGTGGGAATCTAAGGACTAAAAAAGATGGGGATGCGGGATTAGGTGTTGGGAGTTGTGGGAAAAGGCGGGAGAGGGTGGGGGAGAAGGCTGGGAATGGGTGTGGAGTTGGGTTTTGGGAAGAAGTTTCTCAGAAAGGCACTGGGAATGAAAAACGGGGATGCGGGATTAGGTAGGAAACTAAGGACTAAAAAAAGATGGGAACACGGGATTAGGTGTTGGGAGTTGTGGGAAAAGGTGGAAGAGAGTGGAGGAGAAAGTTGGGAATGGGTGTGGAGTTGGGTTGGGAAGGTCAGGAGTTTCTCGGAAAGGCGCTGGGAATCAAAAATGGGAATGTGGGATTAGGTGGGAATCTAAGGACTAAAAAAGGTGGGAATATGGGATTAGGTGTTGGGAGTGCAGTTGTGGGAAAAGATGGAAGAGGGTGGAGGAGGAGGTTCAGAATTCCTGTGGAGTTCCAAGAGAAAGATGGGAAAATCCAACCCATGGAATAAATCACCAATGACTCCCTGGCCCGAATTCCCTCCCAACCCTTGGGAATGCCAGGAAAAAGTGACCACCTGGATCCACCTGGAAGTGCAAACTCCGGCTCGACTGAGGGACCGGGAGTGGAACCCCCATCCCAGAAGGATTTCAATGGAATTTGGAGACATGGATCAGTGGTTGCCTTGCAGGTTTTGGGAATTCTTGGATTCAATGTCTTAAAGGACTTTTCCAGCCTAAACTATTCCGTGATCCACAAAACAGATCTGGATGTCCTGGAAAGGGATGAGGTTCAGCCGTGGGGCCCCTGCACTCCAAACTTCCAGGAAAACGGGATTTTCCAATATTTTGTTCAATGAGTTCCTTCCCATCCTGAAGTTTAACATCCCTAAAATTTGTCCGGCGCTTGTGGCAAAATCCAGCGGGAAATCCGGAATCGGCCGCATCCAGCCCATTCCTGGTGCCAAAACATCACGAAAAACACGGATTGCTCCTGCTCCGAGCTGGAACAGGGGACAGGGAGCAGGGAATTCCAAGCCCTCTGGATTCGGGATATTCCCAGAGCCCGCCATTCCAAGGCCACCGCTCCCACGGCACCTTCCCGAGGTGAATCCTGAGGATGCTCCGAGGCCACCAGGAGAAGGAAAATCCTGGGATTGGGAAGGAGCAGCCCAGGCTGAGCATGGCCGTGCTCGGAATATTTTCCCGAGGAATGTTTGAGGTTCAAAGTCCGAGGATTTCAGGCTCCTGGAACTCTTCCCGTTGCCGTGGCAACGCCCGGCGTTCGTTCTCCCATGAGTTCCAGCCTCGGGTGTGGGAATTTCTCCCGGCAGCGGCGCTTCCCGGATCCTGTCGGCACCCCCTGCCCTCAGCACCCACATCCGGCCATTCCCAAGGGGAAAACTAGACAAAATGATGGAATTTCGGAGCCAGAGGGGTTGGAAAAGCCCTGCCAGACAATGAAACCCAACCAGCGCAAAGGCCAGCACTGGTCTGTGTCCCCAAGTGCCACCAGCAAGGACGGATGTCCCACCGAGGCCATCCCAGTGGAAAAACGGACAAAATGATGGAATTTCAGAGCCAGAGGGTTGGAAAAGCCCTCCAAGGCCATCAATCCCAACCAATGCAAGGCCACCACTGAGCCGTGTCCCCAAAGGCCACCAGGAGGGAGGGATGCCCGTCCCAATGGGAAAGTTGGGTCAAAATGATGGAATTTTGGAGCCAAAGGAATTGGAAAAGCCTTCCCAGATAATGAAATCCAACGACTGCGAGGCCACCACAGATCCGTGTCCCCAAGGGCCACCAGGAAGGATGGATGTCCCACCAAGGCCATCCCAGTGGGAAAAATGGACAAAAGGATGGAATTTTGGGGCCACATCCCAATGGGAAAGCCAGACCAAAATTATGGAATTTCAGAGCCAAAGGAATTGGAAAAGCCCTGTCAGACAATGAAATCCAACGACCGCAAGGCCACCACTGGTCTGTGTCCCCAAGGGCCACCAGGAGGGAGGGATGCCCCACCAAGGCCATCCCAATGGGAAAGCTGGGTCAAAATGATGGAATTTTGGAGCCAAAGGAGTTGGAAAAGCCTTCCCAGACAATGAAATCCAACGACTGCGAGGCCACCACTGATCCATGTCCCCAGGGGCCACCAGGAAGGATGGATGTCCCACCAAGGCCATCCCAGTGGGAAAAATGGACAAAATGATGGAATTTCGGGGCCACATGCCAATGGGAAAGCCAGGCCAAATTTATGGAATTTCGGAGCCAAAGCACCTGAAAAAGCCTTCCCAGACAATGAAATCCAACGACCGCAAGGCCACCACTGATCTGTGTCCCCAAGGGCCACCAGGAGGGAGGGATACCCCACCAAGGCCGTCCCAGTGGGAAAATTGGGTCAAATTGATGGAATTTTGGAGCCAAAGGAGTTGGAAAAGCCTTCCCAGACAAGGAAATCCAACGACTGCAAAGCCACCACTGATCCGTGTCCCCAAGGGTCACCGGGGACAAGGGATGTCCCACCAAGGCCAGGTGTCACCCAGGCATGGGACACAACTCCAGGAGATGTTTCGTTTTGGACTCCATCGCTCCTTAGAGAAAATCCCCGGAAAAAAAACCCGGGAAGCAAAAATCCCATCTGAAGAACTTCCCAAGAGGGAGCGGCCTCAAGCTGTGCCAGGGGAGGCTGGGATTGGATTTTTGGGATCGTTTTTCCATGGAAAGGGGGGTTAGGCCTTGGCAGGGGCTGCCCAGGGAGGGTTGGAGTTGCCATCCCTGGATGTGTCCAAGGAATTCCTGGATGTGGCACCCAGGGCTCTGGTGGGCTTGGACTCGGTGACCTGGGAATTCTTTTCCAGCCTCAGTGATCCCAGGATTCTGGGACTCTGAACTGGCTGGGTGAGCACGATGATGATGATGATGATGAAGATGAAGAACCACCAAGCCCAAACTCCAGGAGCCAGAATCAGGATATTCCCAGACTCCTGCCAGATTCCCAATTCCCTGGAAGTTTTCCCCATCCCACCCTCCTGAATCCACAACTCCCAGTGGGAAAAGACGGGGAAGGAGAGAAGATGATGGTGGTGATGAAGAAGAACCAAGTCCAAACTCCAGGATCCAGGACCAGGACATTCCCAGATTTCCAACTCTGTGGAATATTTCCTCACCCCACCCTCCGAAATTCACAATTCCCGGCGGGAAAATCCCGGGAAGGAGACAACAAAGGAACAAAACTCAGAACAATTCCCACAACGAGCCCCGGATATTCCTTCCCACACCTTTCCCAGACTTTATTCCAGGTCTGTTTACCGAGTTTCTCTCGGCAAAACGAATCCCGTCCGTTACCATGACAGCGCCGCTCGGAGCAGCCCGATCCCTGTTTTCCAAAGGAAAACACGGATCCCTGTTTTCCAAAGGGGCCTGGATGCTCCCTGAGGGGGCCGGGCCACACCCAAAGCTCCCTGAGGAATTCTCAGCCTGGAGACGCTCCAGAGGCCCCCGAAAATCCCTGGCAGCCGGAGGAAGGGAAGCGCAATCAACGCTCCGAGGTTTGTTTGGATTCGCTGCTTCCATGATGATAAATATTCATGGAAAAGCACGAGGAGTGCAAATGTCTGCTCGCTTCCAGGCCACGATTCCATTTTAATCCTGGAAAATTCCAGAGGGAAGCGGGGAAGGAGCCTGGAATGGCCCAGAGGGGAAAAGGGAAAAAGCGTTTCCCAAACTGGAGAATTCCCACATTTCCCAAACTGGAGAATTCCTTTGGCACTTCCCTGCCTGGAGAATTCCCACATTTCCCAGAATGGAGAATTCCCATGGAATCTCCGAAACTGGGGGATTCCCAGAGCACATCCCAGACTGGAGAATTCCCAGGGAACTTCCCCGCCTGGAGAAGTCCCGCAACATTTCCCAGACTGGAGAATTCCCAGGGCATTTTCCAAACTGATGAATTCCCACAGCACTTCCCAGACTGGAGAATTCCCAAGTCATCTCCCAAACTGGAGAATTCCCACAGTACGTCCCAGACTGGAAAACTCCCACAGCACTTCCCAACCTGGATAATTTCCAGGGCATTTCCCAGACTGGAAAATTCCCATGGATCTCCCAAACTGGAGCATTCCTGATTCATCTCCCAGACTGGAAAATTCCCACAGCACATCCCAGACTGAAGAATTTCCACAGAATCTCCCAACCTGCAGAATTCCCAGGGCATTTCCCAGACTAGAAAATTCCCATGGAATGTGCCGAACTGGAGAATTCCCAGGGCAAGAGGGAACAGGAAGTTCCGTCTCTGCCGAGCGCTCCGGATCCCAAGGAAAACGTGGATGAGCCCAGGGAATTCTCCTGCGGAGTTCCCGCCCTTTCCCCCTCGGCACTGGGATCACCAAATCCCACCTCAACCCAGCCCAGCTTCCCACTGGGAATTCCGCTGGGAAATCCCTCCATGAGCATCATTCCAACCCCAATCCCATGAAATTCCTTCCTTATTCCCATAAAACCCTGGGAAAAGGACAAGAGCAGGAGCCATTCCCTGCTCAGACAAAATTCCTCTGCTCCTGCTGAACTTCCAAACCCAATTTCCAAACCCTAACCCAAATTTCCAAACCAAGTTTTTCCAACTCCAGTTTTCCAACCCTGATTTCCAAACCCCAGTTCCCAAACTTCAATTTTTCCAAATACCAATTTTTCCAAACCCGTTTTTCCAAACCCCAATTTTTCCAAAACCCCAGTTCCCAAACCCCAATTTTCCCAAACCCCAATTTTCCCAAACCCCAAATTTTCCAAACCCCAATTTCCAAACCCCAATTTTCCCAAACCTCAATTTTTCCAAACCCCAAATTTTCCAAACCCCAAATTTTCCAAACCCCGATTTCCAAACCCCAATTTTTCTAAACCCCAATTTTTCCAAACCCAATTTTTCCAAATCCCAATTTTTCCAAACCCCAATTTTTCCAAACCCCAATTTTTCCAAACCCCAATTTTTCCAAATCCCCAGTTCCCAAACCCCAATTTTTCTAACCCCAATTTCCAAACCCAATTTCCAAATCCCCGGGAAGCTGCCGGCCGCGGGCGGGACCATCTGGACCTGCTGCTCGGCTTGGAATTAGTTTGGAATTCTTCCCTGACCTATTTTTTATCCGGAGCTGATTCCCAGACTTTCCATTGCTCCTGACAGCTTTCCGTGCTGGTTTTCCTGCTTTTTTTTTCCCAAGGAAAATCACGGAGCTGCTCAGTCCCAGGTGCAGATCCCAAGGGGAATTTAGGCTGGACCTCTGGAGGTCACTTATTCCCAAACTTTTTTCTTGGATTAATTCCATGACCTTGCAGGCCAAGGAATTCTCTGGCTGTTCCCAAAATCCTTCCCCACTTTTCTATCCCGCCCTCAATTCTCAGTTCTGGCTATCAGGAATGGGGGGCTGGGAAAAAAAATGGGAGAAAGGATTTTTGGGATTGAGCCAAGCTCAATTCCTGCTGCAAATTCCGGAAGAACTGATCCCTGTTTTCCTTCATTTCAGTGTTTTCATGGAATTCCGGGAATTTGGGTGGGAAAGGACCTAAAATCCCATCCAATCCCACCCCTCCCCACGATCCCAGGCTGCTCCAACCCTGGACATTCGAGGGATCCAGGGGCAGCCATAGGGAATTTTCTGGGAATTCTGTGCCAGTCCCTCCCAGGCATGAATTTTTCCCTGAATTTTTTTTCCAGCTGCTGATCCCATGACTCCATTCCTTTGCGCTGGGAATTCCCACTGCTCCCTTCATTGGCACCTCTGGATCCATAAATTCCTCAGGATAATCCAAGGAAACACAACAAGTGTGGATTTTATTCCTGATCCAAACCCACTTTTCCCTGGAATTTCTCCCATGTCATGGGGACATGGGAAGGATGGCAGAGGTGACCCAAAGGACCAGAATTCCCAAAATATTCCTTAAAAAAGCAAATCCAACCAGAACAACACTCGCTTTGCTCCTGTTCCCAGAGGATTTTCCCTCCTTGCCCCAAATCCCAGGATTCTGGGAATGAAATCCCTCGGGGATGTGAAAAGGGAGGAAAAATCAGGATTTTACAGCAGAGCAAATCCAGGATCATTCCAGAGCTTGGGAATGTCAGCCAGGCTGGAAAAACAGCCTTAATCCCATGGGAATCCCATTAATCTCCCCCCCACCAGTCCATCCGTGGGATCCACAGGAAAGGAAGAAAAATCCCGGGAAAACCGGGAAAAATCCAACTCACCAACATCGGACTCTTTGTGGGTTTTGATGATTTCCGCCAGCTCAAAATTCCCTGCAATGATGGCCACCTGGAAAAGAGCCGGAAAACCTGGATGAGCGGCTCCGGAGCTTCCATATGGATGGGAACAGCTGCTTTCCATGGGGGGAAGCCAAGGATTCTTCTGCCTCGGATCATCCGGGAATTCCAAGGTGCCAACGCCTTCCCGAGACAGCGGCCGGAGAGGGTTTGGGTGGCCCTGGCTCGGGGACAATCCCTGTCCCCTGGAATTCCCAGATTCCAGGCAGGAACTCATCCCAAATCCTGGAATTCTCCTAGGGTGTTGGGTTTGTATCCTGGCTAAAATTGTGGAATGTGGAAGAGGTTTGGGATCAGCCACCCCGGCCGGATGTGTCACTGACCGTGTTCCCAAGGGCAACATCCAAAGGATTTGGGGACATTTCCAGGGATTGGGAATGCCCTGGGCAGCCTGTTCCTGCTGGGAGGGGATTTCCCAGCAGCCAAATTCCCAAATCCCCAAATTCCCAAATCTCCAAATCCTCAGATCCCCAAATCCCCAAGTCCTCGAGTCCCCAAATTCCCAAATCCTGAAGTCCTCAAGTCTCCAAGTCCTTGATTCCCCAAATCCTCAAATTCCCAAGTCCCCAAATCCCTAATTCTCCAAATCCCCAAAATCCCAAATCTCCAGATCCTCAGATCCCCAAGTCCCCAGGTCTTCAAGTCCCCAAATTCCCAAATCCCCAAATCCTGAAGTCCTCAAGTCTCCAAGTCCCCAAATCCCCAAGTCCTCAATTCCCAAAGTCTCTAAATCCTCAAATCCCCAAATCCTGAAGTCTCCAAATCCCTAATTCTCCAAATCCCTGATTCCCCATTTCCCCAAATCCCCAAACCTCCAAATCCCTAAATCCTCAAATCCCCAAACACTCAAATCCCTAAATCCCCAAATCTCCAAACCTCCAAATCCCTAAATCCTCAAATCCCCAAACACTCAAATCCCTAAATCCCCAAATCCTCCAAGTATTCTGCTCCTTTTCCAAGGATTCTGCTCCTTTTCCCAGGATTCCCTTCCATCGCAAACATTCCCATCCCAAAAAACAACTTCCCCTTCCCACCTCCACATCCCACAAAACCCCCACATCCTCATCCTCTTTCTAGAATTCCATGTGCTTTTCCCTCCCTCCTGCTCCGGTGCTGAATGCTAATCCCAAATCCCACTCCAGCGGGACAAATCCCACCTGGAAAAATCCTTGGATATATGACAGAATTCCCGGGCATACCGACCGGGAAGCTCCTTGGGATTCCCGGGAATTCTGCTCACCTGGAACGCCGTCTGGCTGTTGTAATTCCGGATTTCCTTGCTGGCGCCTCGGAAGAGGAGAACCCTGGCACAGCTTTCCTGGGAAAAAAAACAAGCCAGGGAAAACAGGAATTAGACCAGGATCGGGAGCAACAGAGCCAGGAAATTCCTTGGGAAGAAGGAGGATGAGCATTCCCTAAGGATTTGGTATTCCTGACCCTAAAGGGAGCAAGTTATGGAAGACTGGAATTCTGGCATGGATTGCGTTGGAAGGGATCTTTGCGATCATCCAGATCCAAATTCCGAGGATTCTGCCTGTTTTCCAAGGATTCCTCTCCTTTTCCAAGGATTCTGCACTTTCTCCTAGGTTTCTCTTCCTTCCCTAAGGATTCTGCCCCTTCTCCCAGGATTCTCCTCCTTTTCCAAAGATTCTGCCCCTCTTCCAAGGGTTCTCTCCCTTTTCCAAGGATTTTCCTCCTTTTCCAAAGATTCTGTCCCAGCAAAACATTTTGGGAATGGGATGGATTAAACCACGGAATGTTCTCTTGGGAAATCCCAAATCAGTCTGGGGTTCCAAGGAGGAACAGCCTCATCCCGGGACAGGGAATGGATTCCACCCTCTGGATTTGGGAATGGTGAGATCCGGGAGTGTCCTGGGGCGGTGCCACCTCCCCGACAATGTCACTGTCCCCATATCCCATGGATTCCACCATGGGATGTTCCCTGTGGAACCCAAAATCGGGGCTTCCAAGGAGGCACAGCCTCATCCCGGGACAGGGAATGGATTCCACCTCTGGATTTGGGAATGGAGAGCCAGGAGTGCCCCACTGAGGTGCCACCTCCCCTGCAGTGTCCCCTGTCCCCAAATCCCCTGGATTCAACCCTGGGACACAAACTCTGGAGTTCTGAGGAGAAACAGCCTCAAACAGCTTAATCCAAGGACAGGGATGGATTCCACCTCTGGATTTGGGAATGGTGAGAGCCAGGAGTGCCCCGCTGTGGTGCCACCTCCCCCGCGGTGTCCCCTGTCCCCAAATCCCCTGGATTCAACCCTGGGACCCAGACTCTGGAGTTCTGAGGAGGAACAGCCTCATCCCAGGACAGGGAATGGATTCCACCTCTGGATTTGGAATGGTGAGATCTGGGAGTGTCCTGGGGCGGTGCCACCTCCCCTGCGGTGTTCCTGTCCCCAAATCCCACGGATTCCACCACGAGATGTTCTCTGTGGAACCCAAAATCAGGGGTTCCAAGGAGGAACAGCCTCATTCCGGGACAGGGATGGATTCTACCTCTGGATTTGGGAATGGTGAGAGCCAGGAGTGCCCCACTGAGGTGCCACCTCCCCTGCAGTGTCCCCTGTCCCCAAATCCCTTGGATTCAACCCTGGGACCCAGACTCTGGAGTTCTGAGGAGGAACAGCCTCATCCAAGGACAGGGATGGATTCCACCTCTGGATTTGGGAATGGTGAGAGCCGGGAGTATCCTGGGGCGGTGCCACCTCCCCCGCAGTGTCCCCTGTCCCCAGATCCCCTGGATTCAACCCTGGGACCCAGACTCTGGAGTTCTGAGGAGAAACAGCCTCAAACAGCTTAATCCAAGGACAGGGATGGATTCCACCCTCGGGATTTGGGAATGGTGAGATCCAGGAATGTCGTGGGGCGGTGCCACCTCCCCCGCGGTGTCCCTGTCCCGTCCCTGTCCCGTCCCTGTCCCCATCCCTGTCCCATCCCTGTCCCGTCCCTGTCCCATCCCGTCCCACCTGGTTGTAGAGGGCGCAGATGTGCAGGGCGGTGTTTCCTGAGGCGTTCTGCGCCGTCATGTCGGCCCCGTAGAACAGGAGGTGCTCCAGGTGCTGCACGTGCCCGTAGCGACAGGCCTGCTCCGGAAAACACGGAAAAGCGGGAATCAGGGAGCGGCGGGAACCCGAGGAATCCCCCCCGAAAAAAATCCCCCGTTGGATTCAGCCAGGGAATTTTCCGTTCTGCGGGAATGGGCGTGGCTCCTCACGGCTCCACCTGCACCCCCGTGGGATAAATCGGCACTGGATCAACAGGAAAAGCTGGGATCATCCCGGATCCAGAGGCTCCTCCAGCTGGGTGGTGGCCTGGGATGAGCTCAGCGCCCCGAATCTCTGGAAAATTGGGGTGTTCTCCTCCAGGTTTGGTCCATCCCGGGATTCAGGGATCAGCCAGGGAGAGCTGGATCACAGGACACATCTCTGGATCTTCTACCCACAGCTGGGGGTTGTGGGAGATATTCCAATGGGATCCCATCCCTCCTTCTCCCAAAGGATCAGGAAGCACAAGGCTCAGGATTCCCAACTCCCAGTCCAAGTGTTTCTCCAAGTCCCCTTGGAAAAAGGGGATTCCATGTGGAAAACAGGGATAGGCACAACTGGGATTTGGATCCAGGATCTCAAAGTGTTCTCCTTGGACCCAGCCATGGGGAGAGGCCGGAAAATCTGGGATGGAGGCAGAGCTGGCCCCATCCAGACATCAGTCCCAGGGATGGGACAACCCCATCCATGGACAGCATTCCCAGGGCCCAGCTCTCAGTCCAAGCATGGAATGATCCCTTCCCCGGGCACCAGGAGAACATTCCCAGAGTTCAGCCTTCAGTCCCAGGGATGGGACAATGCCATCCATGGACAGCATTCCCAGAGTCCAGCCCTCAATGCAGGCATGGAATGATCCCATCCACAGGGACTAGGAGAACATTCCCACGGCTGGATCCCATCCCACCTGGTGGATCTCCATCCATGGGCACCGGGAGAACATTCCCAGGATCCTGCCCTCAACCCCAGGGATGGAACCACCCCATCCACGGCTACCAGGAGAACATTCCCGCAGTCCAAGGCTAAACCTCAGGCATGGAATGACCCCATCCATGGACAACATTCCCAAGGCTGCATCCCATCCCTGCAGATATTGTGGCTGGTGGATCTCCTGCCCTCCACCACCTGGTGGATCTCCATCCATGGACACCACAGCATTCCCACAGTCCAGCCCTCAATCCCGGGGATGGAACCATCCCATCCATGAGCACCAGGAGAACATTCCTGTGCCTGGATCCCGTCTCTGCGGATCCTGTCCACATGGATTCCGTCCCACCTGGTGGATCTTCTGCCAGCCCCATCCATGGACACCAGGAGAACATTCCCGGAGCCCAGCCCTAAACCTCAGGCACGGAATGATCCCATCCATGGACACCAGGAGAACATTCCCATGGCCATATCCCATTCCCTGTGGATCCCATCCCCTCGGATCCCATCCCCATGGATCTTGTCACACCTAGTGGATCTCCATCCATGAGCACCAGGAGAACATTCCCAGAGTCCAGCCCTAAACCTCAGGCACAGAATCATCCCATCCATGAGCACCAGGAGAAGATTCCTGTGGCCATATCCAATCCCCTGTGGATCCCATCCCCTCGGATCCCATCCCTGTGGATCCTGTCACATCTAGTGGATCTCCATCCCTGGAACCAGGAGAACATTCCCAGAGCCCAGCCCTAAACCTCCGGCATGGAATGATCCCATCCATGAGCACCAGGAGAACATTCCTGTAGCTGGATCCCATCCCCGTGGATCCTGTCACACCTGGTGGATCTCCATGCGTTGCACCAGGAGAACATTCCCAGAGCCCACCCCTCAACCCCAGGGATGGAACCACCCCATCCACAGGTACCAGGAGAACATTCCCATGGCCGGATCCCATCCCTGTGGATCCCATCCCTGTGGATCCCATCCCTGCGGATCCAGTTGCACCTGGTGGATCTCCATCCATTACACCAGGAGAACATTCCCAGAGCCCAACCCTAAACCTCAGGCATGGAATGTTCCCTTCCACAGGTACCAGGAGAACATTCCCATGGCCGGATCCCGTCCCTGCGGATCCCATCCCTGCGGATTCCGTCCCTGCGGATCCCGTCCCTGCAGATCCCGTCCCTGCAGATCCCGTCCCTGCGGATTCCGTCCCTGCGGATCCCGTCCCCGCGGATCCCATCCCCGCGGATCCCATCCCCGCGGATCCCATCCCTGCGGATCCCATCCCCGCGGATCCCGTCCCCACAGATCCCGTCCCCGCGGATCCCATCCCGGTGGATCCCATCCCTGCGGATCCCATCCCTGTGGATCCCGTCCCTGCACATCCCATCCCTGCGGATCCCGTCCCTGCGGATCCCATCCCCGCAGATCCCATCCCTGCGGATCCCATCCCTGCGCATCCCATCCCTGTGGATCCCGTCCCTGCCGATCCCGTCCCTGCAGATCCCATCCCCATGGATCCCATCCCCATGGATCCCGTCCCTGCAGATCCCGTCCCTGCAGATCCCCTCCCCATGGATCCCGTCCCTGCGGTTCCCATCCCCGCGGATCCCGTCCCTGTGGATCCCGTCCCTGTGGATCCCATCCCCGCGGATCCCATCCCCGCGGATCCCATCCCCGCGGATCTCATCCCCACAGATCCCATCCCTGCGGATCCCATCCCTGCGCATCCCATCCCTGTGGATCCCGTCCCTACGGATCCCGTCCCCGCGGATCCCGCCGCACCTGGTGGATCTCCTGCCAGCCGTTCTCGTCCACGCAGCCCAGGCGGGCGTAGTCGTGCAGCAGCAGCTCGCAGCAGTAGGGGTCCCCCCCCACCATGGCACTGTGGTACAGCGGGGTCAGCCCCCGGCTGTCCTTGTAGTCCGGGGAGGCTCCCAGATCCAGCAGCGTCTGCCCGGGAAACAGGGAACAGCCCCGTGGGAATGGGAACGGGGAACGGTTCCTTGGGAAGGGGAACAGCCCCGTGGGAATGGGAACGGTCCTTTGGGAACGGGGAACTGTCCCTTGGGAATGGGAACGGTCCTTTGGGAACAGGGAACTGTCCCTTGGGAAGGGGAACAGCCCCGTGGGAATGGGAACGGTCCTTTGGGAACGGGGAACTGTCCCTTGGGAAGGGGAACGGTCCCGTGGGAATGGGGAACAGTCTATTGGGAATGGGAATTGTCCCGTGGGAATGGGAACGGTCCTTTGGGAATGGGGAACTGTCCCTTGGGAATGGGAACGGTCCCTTGGGAATGGGGAACAGCCCCGTGGGAATGGGAACGGTCCTTTGGGAACGGGGAACAGTCTATTGGGAATGGGAATGGTCCCTTGGGAAGGGGAACAGCCCCGTGGGAATGGGAACGGTCCTTTGGGAACGGGGAACTGTCCCTTGGGAAGGGGAACGGTCCCGTGGGAATGGGGAACAGTCTATTGGGAATGGGAATTGTCCCGTGGGAATGGGAACGGTCCTTTGGGAATGAGGAACTGTCCCTTGGGAATGGGAACTGCCCCGTGGGAATGGGGAACAGCCCTGTGGGAATGGGAACGGTCCTTTGGGAACAGGGAACTGTCCCTTGGGGAACGGCCCTGTGGGAATGGGAACGCTCCCTTGGGAATGGGGAACTGTCCCTTGGGAATGGGGAACAGCCCTGTGGGAATGGGGACGGTCCTTTGGGAATGGGGAACTGTCCCGTGGGAAGGGGAACGGTCCTTTGGGAATGGAGAACGGTCCCTTGGGAACAGGGAACAGTCCTTTGGGAACAGGGAACTGTCCCTTGGGAAGGGGAACGGTCCCTTGGGAATGGGGAACGGTCCCTTGGGAATGGGGAACAGTCTATTTGGAATGGGAATGGTCCCGTGGGAATGGGAACAGCCCCTTGGGAATGGAATGGTTGCTTGGGAAGGGCTGGGATGAGGAAATCACCCCATGTCTGTAGGGAATCGTCTGGGAAGAGGGCAGAAGGGAAATGGGAGGGAGGGAGGGAGGGAGGGAGGGAGGGAGGGAGGGAGGGAGGGAGGGAGGGAGGGAGGGAGGGAGGGAGGGAGGGAGGGAGGGAGGGAGGGAGGGAGGGAGGGAGGGAGGGAGGGAGGGAGGGAGGGAGGGAGGGAGGGAGGGAGGGAGGGAGGGAGGGAGGGAGGGAGGGAAAAGGAGGAGGGAAAAGGAGGAGGGAAAAGGAGGAGGGAAAAGAAGGAGGGAAAAGAAGGAGGAGAAAAAAGGAGGGGAAAGAAGGAGGGGAAAGAAGGAGGGGAAATCTGGGAAGGGGAGAGGAAAAGGGAGGGAAAGAGCAGAAGGAGGGACAGAGGAGAAAAATACAGAGGAGAAAATCTGGGAAAGAGGAGGGAGGGAGAGAGGGAAGGAGGGATGGAGGGGAGGAAGGAGTGAAGGAGGAAAGGATGGAAAAGGGACGGAGGGAAGGAAAAGAAGGGTAAAAAGGGAAGGAGGAGAGGAGAGGAGAGGAGAGGAGAGGAGAGGAGAGGAGAGGAGAGGAGAGGAGAGGAGAGGAGAGGAGAGGAGAGGAGAGGAGAGGAGAGGAGAGGAGAGGAGAGGAGAGGAGAGGAGAGGAGAGGAGAGGAGAGGAGAGGAGAGGAGAGGAGAGGAGAGGAGAGGAGAGGAGAGGAGAGGAGAGGAGAGGAGAGGAGAGGAGAGGAGAGGAGAGGAGAGGAGAGGAGAGGAGAGGAGAGGAGAGGAGAGGAGAGGAGAGGAGAGGAGAGGAGAGGAGAGGAGAGGAGAGGAGAGGCTGGAATGGGGATGGAAAGGCCCGGCACTGACCAGCAGGGCCGCGTGGTTCCGGCAGCGGACGGCTTTGTGCAGCGCCGTCATTCCCTCGCGCGTGCGGAAGTCCAGGTGGGCTCCGCCGTTCCGGAGCGCTTTGATCATCTCGGCGCTGAGCTCCAGCTGCGCCGCCGCCGTCAGCGGGCACTCTGGGAGGGCACGGGAATGCGGGAGATCCACGGAATGCCCGGCACTTCCACGGGAATGCCCCACCCCACCCCGGGGCAGCCCAGCTGGAAGCGCCCACCGAGATCTCCTCGGGGTTTGGGATCAGATCCGTGGGATGGGAATGGAGGTCAGATTTGGGAGCTGCTGGCTCCCGGGTATTCCCAAGGATCTCCTGAGCAGTGGGAATGGGAATTGGATGGAAAATTCCAGGATTAGGTGGCAAAGCAGCCAAGATATCTTGGGAATGGGATCTGGGAAACCGTGGGTTCTTCTTGGCCCCTTGGGAATACCCAGATCTGCCAATGGAAAAATCCTCATCCTGGGATAAGGGGTGGATTCCAATCAGGAGAAGCCTCTGCATGCTCCCAGCTTTCCTTGAGGTTGCTGCTACAAATCCCACAGATCCTGCTGGGAATCCCAAGAATTCCAGGATTCCCTCATTCCCTTGGGATGCGGACAGGATTCCCAGAGGAGAGTGGGAATTGTATAATTTAAGGAATGCTGTGGGATTGGGTGCCCGATGGATACGAATGGGGGAAGGAAAGGCTGGAATTCCATGTCCATGGCCAGTTTGTCCTGGCAGGAAACAAGGGAAAAGGGGTTGGAATTCATGAGGGAATTAAGGAATGCCTGGGATCCAGAGCGGGAAAGAAGCAACAGGAGAAAGTTTTGCACATTCCATGGGAAAATTCCGGATCCTCGGGATAAGGAGGAGATGGAGCGGGGCCAGGGAAGGGAATGGAGCTGGAAAGGGGCTGGAAAACTCCAGATGGGTTTGGGATTTGGGCTGGAAAACTCTGGAGGGATTTGGGATTTAGGCTCAGCCTGGAGCAGAGGTGGCTCCGAGGGATCCGAGGGATGGGCTGGGTGGTCCTTCCCAGGCAGGCCGTGCCAGGATTGGGGAATTGTGGAATCCTTGCCCATGGAATGCCGGCAGTGCCTCGGGAAGGGCCCCCGAGCCCCCCTGGGCTGGGCAGGGGCTGCCAGGGATGGGTGCAGGGAGAGCCCGGGAAAAGTGGGATGTGCCGGGGCTGGGGGCCAGGGCAGCTCTGCTGGGATCGGGGCAGGGATCGGGAATGTCCTTCTGGGCCTGCCCAGCTCCTGCCAGGAGCCAGCGGGGATCGGGATCTGCTGCAGGGAATGAGCCCCGGGAAAAGAGGGAGCGGCTCAGCCCGGGCCGGGGCAGGCTCGGCTCCCAGATTTGGGATGGTTTTCCATGGAAAGGGGTCAGGCCTTGGCAGGGGCTGCCCAGGGAGCTTTGGAGTGCCATCCCTGCAGGGGTCCAAGGAATTCCTGGAGGTGGCACTCGGGGCTCTGGTGGGGATCGGGCCCAGCTTGGAGTCGGTGACCTTGGAATTCTTTTCCAGCCTCAGTAATTCCATGTTTTGGAGAAGGGACATTCCAAGGTCATCTCATCCCTATCCCTGGGATCATTCCCACCCCATTCCAAGGGCAGGGACATCCCCACCATCCCAGACTGCTCCAGTCTTTCCTTGGACACTGCCAGGGATGCAGGGGCAGCCCCAGCTGCTCTGGCAATCCCAGCCCAGCCAGGAATTCCCCATTCCCAAGATCCCATCCATGCCTGCCCTCTGGCAGTGGGAGCCATTCCCTGTGTGCTGTCCCTGCAGGCCTTGTCCCCAGTCCCTCTGCAGCTCTCCTGGAGCCCCTGCAGGCCCTGGAATGTGCTGGAAGCTCTCCCTGGAGCCTTCTCCTCTCCAGGAGAACATTCCCAGTTCTCCCAGCCTGGCTCCAGGTCCCTTTCCCTCCCCCATTCCCAATTCCCGCAGCAATTTTTCCCCCGCATCATTTCAGGGATTTTGAATCCTCCTTTGTAATTCCAACGTTTTCCCGGGCTCCTCTCCCTCTCCCGCTGTCCCTCGTTAAACATCCAGGGATTTTTTTTCTTCCCTCTTTTCTCCGGCAAAAATCATCCCTGGGGTCTGGCTTTCATTCCAGAACAATGGAAACTTCTCCCGGATCCGGGGTTTTTTTCATTCCCGCTTTTTCAATGTCCCCACAGGTAGCAACTGTGAATTTTTTTGGCTTTTTCATCCCTTTCAAATCCCAGGAATCTTTCCTGGAATATCTTCCCAGCAACTGCAAAATGGGAACAGCCGCAAACAGGGCTGGAATTGCTTCCCAAGGTGGATTTTCCCGTATTTTTCCATCCAAGTAGAGCTTGGAAAATGGGAATAAATCCTTGGCACAGCCTAAAACCTCTCCCAAAACCCAGGGAAATTAAGCTTCCCAAAGTTTGGAATCCATGGGATTGGCTCAGGGTGTCCCAGGAAGCTCAGGGGATTTTATGGCTCTTCCCAGTTATTCCCAGTCCAATTATGGGGTGAAATCCTGCAGGAAACCATTTTTCCCAGGAGGATTTTCCAGTTTTCCATGGGGAGATTCTCACAGGATCCCCAAGGATCCACTCCCAAAAATTCCACCAGGAAAATGCCGGCTCATTCCCGGCTCATTCCCACCCTTCTCTTCCAGCATCCAGCCCAGACTTCCTGGGAAATGCACAGGAAGCCAACAAACATTCCCCAAAAACCCCAAAGCTCCCAAACCTGGAATTTCTGAGAGATTCCAATCCCTTCCTCCAACGGCGGCTGGGGTTGGAAACGGGAATGGAAAGGGAAAATATTCCAAGAGGAGAAACATGGGATCGCATCCCAGTGAACCCCAGAAGGGACTGGGAAGGGAAGAGTTATCCCTAAGGAATGTCATATTCCCAAAATCCCCTGAAAAGCGGGAATTGCGCCATAAAACCCCAAATGACAACTGGGATGGAGCGGAAAAAATTCCAGAGGAAAGCCTGGAGGAATCCCGGGAAAAGGAATTGGGAATGTCGAGCTGATTCCTTCCGGGAAGCGCTCCCGAATCCCGAGGAAAACATGGAACTGACCTCCGGTGTCGGGATCATGGAAGTTGGGATCCAGCCCCTTTTCCAGCAGCCGGCAAACCTTCTCCGAGTTCAGCATCTGCACATATTCCATGAATTTCTTCAGGTTCGCCTGGATTCAGGAAAAAACGCTGCGTCACCATCCCGAAATTCCGGGAAAAGCCGCTGGGGGAGCATCCCCACCCCGGAAATCCAGGAAAATTGGGATAACAGGACTGAATTCTGTCAGGATGGGACACAAATCCACATGGAAACATCTGGAACCGAGGGGAAAATTTGGGAAAAGCTCCAAGGGAATGGAGAAGGTGAAGCCGGATTTCACATCCGAGGAAAAAAATTCCAATTCCGACATTTGCCACCTTAATTCCATATGGGAAAATGATCCTTTTTAGGAGGGGTGAATCCCAAAAATGCCATGTTTCCATTGACATTTGGATGATTTCCAGTTGGAAAATTGGGGAAAAACCTTGGAAATGCCAAGCAGGATGAGGAAAAGGTTTGGAAGGGAATTTGGGGATTCTGGAATGGTTTGGGTGGCATGGGAGCTGAAATCCCGTCCCATTCCAAGGGCATGGACTCCTCCCACCATCCCAGGTTATTCCAACAATTCCAGGGATGAGGCAGCTGCAGATTCCTTGAAATTGCCGGATCATCCCATGGGAATTCATGCTGCCAGTGCCTCCCCTCTATCCCAAATTTTGGGATTGGAATTTGGTCCCCCCGGGTTGGAATTCCCAAAGATTTGCCTCAAATTCCCAAACTTTTGGGATTTTTCCCATTTTTTTTTTCTGGCTGGATGAAGCCATTATTAAATTCCCAGATTCTGGGAATTGCAGAGGCAAGAATGGCTCAGGTGGGAAAATCCCAGCTCCCACATTCCCAGATTTCCAGACTTTACATTGGAGGATTTTTTTTTGGGGGGGAGCAACGCAAAATCCGGGAAAAGTCCTGGAAAATCCCAAGAGCTGGAATTCAGGCCGGCCGTGCCCTTGGAGCCAGGAGAGGCCGGAGCAAACCCATGGATCTGCCTCCCGCTGCCAGGCAGCAGCAAATGGATTCATTGATCCCCCAGAAACGGGGAATTATGGATTTGCTGCCGCGCCGGGACAACGCGGAGCCTCTGGAATTGCACAGCTCCTCCCAGCAGGAATCTCCGGAGCCGCGGCACCCGGAATCCTGGAATGGTTTGGGTGGGAAGGAACCTCAGACCCCATCCCAATCCTGTCCCATTCCAAGGGCAGGGACTCCAGGAAGGGTCTCCCTTCCCTTTTCCACCCCCAACTTCCATAAAAATCCCTTGGGATTGATTCTGAGCCTCCTTGATTCCAGAATCCTGGAATGGTTTGGGTGGGAAGGGACTTCAATCCCATCCCATTCCAATCCCACCATCCCAGGCTGCTCCAGCCTTTCCTTGGACATTCCAGGGATCCAGGGGCAGCCACAGCTGCTCTGGGAATTCCAGCCCAGCCAGGAATTCCTTCCCAAGATCCCACCACAAGCTCCCTTTCCCAGGGAATCCCGTCCATCCCTTAGAATCCCAGAAAATCCAACATTTTCCTGCCCAAGGAACCAGACAGAGCCACAAATCCCAGGAGAGCCTCGTCCCAGGACACAGGGGCAGCACCTCTACTTTTCCAAGGAAAACCTCAATATTAAACACATGGAAGAGCAGGAATTCCCTGGAACTGAAGCAGAAATTCCCAGAAACTGAAGGAGAAATTCCCTGGATTTGAAGAAGAAACCTCCCCCCCACAGGAGCTGGGTCAGGAATTCCCAGAAACTGAAGCAGAAATTCTCAGGAACCAAAACAGAAATTCCCAGGATTTGAAGCAGAGACCCCACAGAAACTACATCAGGAATTCCCCGGGAACTGAAGCAGGAATTCCCCAAAAAACCGAAGCAGGAATTCCCAGAAACCGAAAGAGAAACCCCTAGAAACTGAAGCAGAAATTCCCCGGATTTGAAGCAGAAATTCCCAGAAACTGAAACTGGAATTCCACGGGAACTGAAATCAGAATTTCCCAGCTCCCAAACCTCACGGAATCTCTGTGCTGAATTCCAGCCCCGTTCCCGGCTCAGGGAATGATCCCTGCCCGTTATCCCAATATTCCCAAGAAGTCTCTGTGCTGAATTCCAGCCATTCCCTGGACGATCCCTCCCTGTTATCCAGACGTTCCCATGGAATCTCTGTGCTGAATTCCAGCCCCATTCCCAGCGCAGGGAATGATCCCTCCCTGTTATCCCGACGTTCCCATGGAATCTCCATGCTGAATTCCAGCCGTTCCCTGAGTGACCCCATTCCGGGAATGATCCCTGCCCATTATCCCGATGTTCCCATGGAATCCCCGTGCTGAATTCCAGCTGTTCCCTGGATGATCCCTGCCCATTATCCCGACGTTCCCATGGAATCCCCATGCTGAATTCCAGCCATTCCCTGGGTGACCGCATTCCGGGAATGATCCCTGCCCGTTATCCCGGCGTTTCCCCGGATCCGGTACCGTTCCCGAGGCTCTCCGGGTGTCCCGGTGTCCCCGTGCCAGCCAGGATCCCATCCCTGCTCCCGCTCCCTCTGGATCCAGCTCCAATCCCAGCCTTTTTTCCCGGGAGCCGCTCCAATCCCAGCCTTTTTTCCCGGGAAAGGTCGATCCGTGCCCGCTGCGCCGGCAGCGCTCCAACGGGCACGGAGTGAGGATGGATCGGCCGGGATTGTCCCTTCGGCTCCTACCCGGCATTCCCAAACCTCCAAGGGACTGGAAAAGGCCAAGGAATCCCACAAAACCCCACAGGGCCTGGAAAAGCAGCGGCCCAAGGGAAAGGGAAAGGGGAAAAGGGGGAAAAAAGGGGGGAAACAGAGAAAAGAAAGGGGAAAAAAGGGGGGAAGGGGGGGAGAAAGAGCAAAGAAGGGCAAAAAAGGGAAAAAAGAGAAAAAGAGAAAGAGAAAAAAAGAAAAAATAGAAAAAATAGGAAAAAAGAGAAAAAAGAGAAAAAAGGGAGGAAAAAGGTGGGAAAAGGAGGGAAAAGGAGGGGAAAAGAGGGAAAAAGAGGAAAAAAGAGGAAAAAAGAGGAAAAATAGAAAAAAAGAGAAAAAAGAGAAAAAAGGAAGGAAAAGGGGAAAAAGGGGAAAAAAGAGAGAAAAAGAGGGAAAAAGAGGGAAAAAAGAGAAAAGAGGAAAACGAGGAAAACTAGGAAAACGAGAGAAGGAAAAAGGGGGACAAAAGGGGGGACAAAAGGGGAAAAGGAAAGCTCCTTCCCAAAATTCCACAGGCTTGGGACCAGTAGCCGAAGGAAAAGGGAAAAGGGAGAAGGAAGATAAATCTGTGATCCCGGATTTCAGCACCCCCTGGACTCTCTTCCCGCCCAATCCCACCCCATGGAATAAAATCCAAGGAAATCTGGATAAAATCCAAGAAAATCCAAGGAAGTCTGGATAAAATCCCAGGAAATCCAAGGAAATCTCTCCACCTGCTCCTATTCCGGTTTTGGCACTGGGAATGCTGCCATTCCTTAGGATACCCTGGAATTCCGGGTCCGGAGGGGTTTCCCAGGGTTTCCCGGGGTTTTCCAGGTGATTTCCACGGGAATCCCGGGCCCACCACTGCTCCCATTCCAGTTTTGGCGCCGCTTTGATTGACAGCTGGGATTCCTTGGGATACCCCGGAATTCCGGGGCCGGAGGGGATTCCCAGGGGGGCTCCTGGGGTTTCCCATGGGAATCCCGAGGGAGTTCCGTGGGAATTCCGAGGGCTCGGGGCTCACCTTGGTGTGCAGCTTGGCGAACTGCTTGTCGTCCAGCAGGGGCTGGGAATACACGCGGCGCTTGTAGCGGAACTGCCGGGGAGGAGATAAGAGATTGATACGAGATAAGAGACTGGCATGAGATAAGAGATTGACACGAGATAAGGGATTGATACGAGATAAGAGATTGGCATGAGATAAGATATTGATACCAGATAAGAGATTGACATTAGATAAGCTATTGATACAAGATAAGAAATTGACACAAGATAAGAGATTGACATGAGATAAGAGACTGATACAAGATAAGAGATTGACATGAGATAAGAGACTGATACAAGATAAGAGATTGGCATGAGATAAGATATTGATACCAGATAAGAGATTGACATTAGATAAGCTATTGATATGAGATAAAATTGATACGAGATAAGAGATTGACATGAGATAAGAGATTGACACGAGATAAAGGATTGATCCAAGATAAGAGACTGATACGAGATAAGAGATTGATCCGAGATAAGAGATTGACACGAGATAAGAGATTGACACGAGATAAGGGATTGACACGAGATAAGAGATTGATAGGAGATAAGAGATTGACACGAGATAAGGGATTGACAGGAGATAAGAGATTGACAAGAGATAAGCGATTGACATGAGATAAGATATTGGCACCAGATAAGGGATTAACATGAGATAAGAGATTGGCACGAGATAAACTATTGACACGAGATAAGAGATTGATACGAGATAAGAGATTGACACGAGATAAGCGATTGGCATGAGATAAGGGATTGATACGAGATAAGAGATTGATACAAGATATTGATACGAGATAAGAGATTGACATGAGATAAGCAATTGACATGAGATAAGAGATTGACACGAGATAAGAGATTGATGCCATCTGATAGACACGAGATAAATGTGAGATAAGAGACAGGAGATAAACAGAGACAGGAGAGAAGTGAATATGAGATAAGGGATAAGGGATAAGAGATAAGAGAATGTTTATAAGATATAAGAGATGAATGGAGATAAGATATGGGAGATAAATAAATATGAGATAAAGGAATATGAGATGAATTAGATAGGAGAGGAGAGGCAAACGGAGATAAGAGAGAAGGAAAAAGAGATAAACAGAGATAAGAGCTAAATGAATATGAGATAAAGATAAAGATGATATAGACGATAAAGACGGTGATAAAGAAAAGAGATAAGAGATAAGAGATAAGAGATAAGAGATAAGAGATAAGAGATGAGAGATAAGAGATAGGAGAGACATACAAAGATAAGAGATAAGAGATAAATGAATATAAGGGTTAAGAGATGAAAAGATAAGAGATGAGAGATAAGAGGTGAATGAACATAAGATAAAAGTAAAGACGAGAGAGAAGAGAGACAAACAAATGTAAGAGGGAAAGATAAGAGATAAGAGATAAGAGATAAGAGATAAGAGATAAGAGATAAGAGATAAGAGATAAGAGATAAGAGATAAGCATAGATAAAAGAGGAGAGATAAAATGTAAGAGATAAATTCATATTGGATAAGGGATGAGAGATAAAAAGAGAGAAGAGATAAAGGAGTATGAGATAAAGCCCATCGAGAAGAGATGAGAGACAGAAAGAGATAAGAGGGAAAGATAAGATATAAACAGATAAGAGAGGAGATACAATATATAGATGAATTTGAGATAAGGAGACAGAAGAGATAGGAGACATAGCAAGAAAAGAGACAAGAGATAAACACAGATAAGAGATAAACAGAGATATTTGATGTTATCTTATTTAACTTGATACAAGATAATATATAAAAGATAATATGAGATAAAGATAAGAGATAGGGGACATACAAAGATAAGATATAAGAAGTAAATTGAGATAAGAGATAAGATATAAAGATAATATGAAGCTTAAAATGAGAGAAAAGAAATAAATGGAGCTGAGATATGAGACGAGGAGAGATAAGAGACAACGGATAAATGAATATGAGATGAGGGATAAGAGACAAATTAATGCAAATGAGAAAGATAAGAGACAAACAAAGATAAGAGATAAATTGTGATAAGAGAAGTGAGAGCAGAGGTTATATTATATAAAGAAAAGAGATAAGAGATATCAAAATATAACATATAGAGAAATGGGGATAAGAGATAAACAGTGATAAGTGAGACATATGAATGTGAGATAAATGATAAGAGATAAATGAATAGAAAAGAGATAGACAGAGATAAGAGACACAGAAAGATAAGAGATAATATATAAAACAAAATTAAACGAAATCAAAATAAATAAAACAAAACAAAATAAACAAAAAAATTTAAAAGTAAAAAATAAAATTAAATTAAATCAAACGAAAGTAAAAATGAAATAAAATAAAATAAAATAACAACCCAAACCAAAATAAAATAAAACAAAATAAAATATTTTTAAAGTAAAATAAAATGAAACAAAATAAAATAGAAGTAAAAATAAAGTAAATTAAAATAAATAAAATAACATAATCAATTAAAATAATATTAAGAAAATAATATAAAAGAAAATAGAATAATGAAATAAAATGAAATGAAATGAAAGTAAAAAAAGTAAAATAAAGCAAATTATTTTTAAAAGTAAAGTTAAATAACATGGAACCAAATAAAAGTAAAAATACATTGAATCAAAATAAAATAAAATAACATAAAAAACATCAAATTAAATTAAAATAAAGAAACAAAAAAACCCCAAAATAAAATAAAACTCAATAAAATAAAATATTGAAATGAAATATTTAAAAATATTTTTAAAGTAAAATAAAATAATATAAAATAAAGTAAATAGAAGTAAAAAATTAAATTAAATCAAAATAACGTAACATAAGCAAATTGAAATAAACGAATTAAAGTAAATTAAGTAACATGACATAACATAAGTAAATTAAAATAAGTAAATTAAAATAAACAAAAAAGTGAATGGAAAAGTAAAAGGAAAAGGATAAAATAAAATACGATAAAATAAGATAAGATAAATAAGATAAAATAAGATAAAATAAAATAAAATACGATAAAATAAGATAAGATGATAAGATAAAATAAAATAAAATAAAATAAAATAAAATAAAATAAAATAAAATAAAATAAAATAAAATAAAATAAATAATAATAAAATCCACCCCAAAGGCAGCCTCCCTCCCAGCCCAGCCCGTCACCTCCAGGTAGGGCACGGGCGTGTCGGGGTTCAGCGGGTACTCCCGCAGCAGCCGCTCCTCGTCCAGGAACTTGCCGGCGCGGCCGTTGAAGGCGGGCTGGAAGAGGCCGTAGTTGAGCACATCCTTGAGGCTGTGGTTGAGCGTGCACAGGATCCTCTGCTTGGACACCCACACCGGCACGTCGGGGTTCAGCCGCAGACACTTCTGCAACCGCGCGGGATGAACGGGGCGTCAGCGCGGGAAGAACAGCGGGGATGGGACGGGGCAGGAATGGGGAATGGGGAAAAACAGCGGGGATGGGACGGGGACGGGGAATGGGGAATGGGGAATGGGGAATGGGGAATGGGGAATGGGGAACGGAGAATGGGGAAAAACAGCGGGGATGGAACGGGGACGGGGAATGGGGAATGGGGAATGGAAATGGGGAAAAACAGTGGGGATGGGACGGGAACGGGAACGGGAATGGGGAATGGGGAAGGGGGAATAGGGAACGGGGAACAGGGAATGGGGAATGGGGAATGGGGAACGGGGAATGGGGAAGGGGGAATGGGGAACGGGGAATGGGAATGGGGAATGGGGAATGGGAAGGCGGAATGGGGGGGGAATGGGAAGGGGGAATGGGGAACGGGGAATGGGAATGGGGAACGGGGAATGGGGAACAGGGAATGGGAATGGGGAATGGGGAATGGGAATGGGAATGGGAATGGGAATGGGAATGGGGAATGGGAATGGGGAATGGGAATGGGAATGGGGAATGGGAATGGGGAATGGGAATGGGAATGGGAATGGGAATGGGGAATGGGAATGGGAATGGGAATGGGAATGGGGAATGGGGAATGGGGAATGGGGAATGGGGAACGGGGAAAGGGGAACAGGGAACGGGGAATGGGGAATGGGGAATGGGGAATGGGGAACGGGGAATGGGGAATGGGAATAGGGAATGGGAACGGGGAATGGGGAATGGGGAACGGGGAATGGGGAACGGGGAATGGGAATGGGGAATGGGGAACGGGGAATGGAGAATGGGAACGGGGAATGGGGAATGGGGAATGGGGAATGGGGAATGGGGAATGGGAAATGGGGAATGGGGAATGGGAAATGGGGAACGGGGAATGGGAAATGGGGAATGGGGAAGGGGGAATAGGGTTTGGGGGAGCTCAGAACTAGGAGAAATGGGGAATTCCCCAGTTTTTATGGATAAGTTGTTTAAAAACCTCCAAAATTTGGGTGTTCCCACTGTGGATTCCATAAGGAAACAGAGGGAGAAAATGGGAATCCACCAGGTTCTCCAGGGAATGGGGGAATAAAGGAGGGAAAGGGGGGAGTTGGGGTTTGGGGGGGGCTCAGAGCTAGGGGAAATGGGGAATTCCCAATCCCGGCATGGATTCAGGAATGGCTCCTGACACGGATTCGGGAATGGATCCAGGCATGGATCCCAACATGGATTCGGGAATGGATCCAGGCATGGATCCCAACATGGATTGGGGAATGGATCCGGGCCTGGATCCCAACATGAATTTGGGAATAGATCTGGGCATGGATCCCAACATGGATTGGGGAATGGATCCGAGCATGGATCCCAACATGATTGGGGAATGGATCCTGACATGGATCCCAGCATGGATTGGGGAATGGATCCGAGCATGGATCCCAGCATGGATCCCAGCATGGATCCCAGCATGGATTGGGGAATGGATCCTGACATGGATCCCAGCATGGATTGGGAATGGATCCGGGCACATCTTGACATTGATCTGAACACAGGTCTGGGCATGGATCTGGACACGGATTCAGGAGTGGATCCGGGCATGGATCCCAGCATGGATCCCGATGTGAATCCCTGTGTGGATTTGGGAATGTATCTGGGCACCGATCCAGACAGGGATTTGGGAATGGATCCCAACACGGATCCTCCTAAAACCGGGACAAAGTTCCAGCCCCAATCCAGGCCCAGGGAACATTCCCAGCTTTCCTCCTAGGATTCCCTTTGGATTTCTCCCAGGATCCTGGTTTTCTTCACGATTATTCTTTCCATGCCATTCCAGCCGCATTCCCATTCCCACAAGGTGGAAAATCCCACAGGATTCTCCTGCAGTTCCATGGGTTGGCGGGAGAAGGGATCAGAGCCACAGGATTGGGAATATCCATGGGAATTCCCACCGGGAGCTCCCAAATCCCATCTCAGGCCAGGCTGGATGTCACCATTTTCCCATCATTCCCAACCACAATCCCGTGAAGGAGTTGGGATTTTTGGATATCCAGGGAAAATCAATCCTGGAGGAGAGGAGGAATCCACAGGAATTTTTTCCACCCTCCAAACTGGGACCAGTTTGTGGAGTCAGCTGGGGAAAAACAAAATAAGCAGGAATTTCGAGGCTTAGATCATCTCCTGAGGAAAATTCCAGCCCTGACATTCCTGGAGTTTAATTCCATGCTGGGAGAAACCGCTTCCAGCAAAAAAAAAAAGGGATAAGGGTGAGAGGGAGGATCCAGGAAGCACCTGGAGCTCCCGGAGCCAGAAAAACAAAGGATTTGGGATTTTCCAGTGAATCAGGGGCTGATCCATTGGGAAGGGCGTTGGATGTTGCGTCATCCCACAAAACCCAATCCCAAAATCCCATCTGGTGATTCATGGTTCAAAACTCCATCCAAAAATCCCGGAATTCTGAGCTTTCCGCAGCACTGACAGCCCCGATCACCCCAATATTCCCAAAGTCCCCAGAACCTTGGAATGTTTCCAGGGAATCCACTCCCCCCATCCCACCCAGGTCTTCCCATGGGATTTGCTCCATCAGTTTTCTGGGATGAAGGTTCCCCACAAGGAAAACTGTCAAGAATTCCAAGGAAATGCCACAATTCCCTGGAAAAGCCACCCCAGTCCATCCCTGGCAGCTCCGGATCCAACAGATTGAGGCTGGAATTTTCCCTTGGGAAGCAGCACCCTTGCTTCACTTTCCCAGGATTTTCCCAGGATTTTTCCCAGGATTTTTCCCGATCCCTCAGGAATTCCAGGATCTGCTGGATCTTTGCCCTTGCGTCTCCTTCTTTCCAAAATTCCTTCCCAAATTTTGAACACCTTAACCTTGGAATGTTGTCCCTCCTTTCCTCAGCACTTTCCCAAAAAAATCTGTCACTCATCCTCGGGAATTTTTCCCATTCCAAGCTCCTTCCCTTCTCCCTGGAGCTGCTCCAGCCCTTCCAGAAATCCTTGGAACTAAGCTCCAGCTCTGGAAGTGGCCGCTTCAGAACTTTTAATTCAATCCAAATAAAGCCTGGAATTTCTCAGAATTCCCACCCTTTATATCCAATCCTATTCAGGATTCCAAGCCTGTTTGGCTGCCACATTCCCAGGAAAACCCAACGGTTAAACTTCCCTGGGAAGTTTCTTTCCCGGATTTCCCACTTTTCCATGGAAAATCCCGGATTCATTCGTAGCACTTTAGGTCTTGAAGGCGGCTCCTTCCCAAAAATCCCTTTTCCCTACGGAATCACCACTTGGAATGCCAACACTCCTCCCTCCTCATCCTCTCCATCCCTCCAATCCTGGTGGGAATTCCCATCAGGAATTCCCACAGGAATTCCTTGGAAACTCCAGCACTCACCGGCTGCTCCATCCCAGAGCGAAAATTCCCAACTTTTCCCACTGGCGACTCCGCCTTTTCCTTGTCCTCCCTTCGTGTCCCCCCGGATGCTCTGAGGGGACAAAATCCCATGGATGGGGTGTCCCTGTTTTCCATGGATGGGGTGTCCCTGTTTTCCATGGATGAGGTGTCCCTGTGTTCCATGGATGAGGTGTCCCTGTTTTCCATGGATGAGGTGTCCCTGTGTTCCATGGATCCTCTGGAAGCGGCCGCTCCGGGGTTTTGAATCCCAAGGCAAAGAAATCCCGGGAATGTTGATAAATTTATCCAACCCCTCCCCTCTGGATCAATCCTGCCAGGATTGGTCCAATGCTTCCAGGGGCCGTTCCCAGGAAATTCCAGCCTCCAGCTCCAGGCTCAGATTCCCAGGAAAAATCCGGAATTCCGAGCTGGAGAATAAAGGGTGAATTTTCCCTCCAATCCCTGTTTTATCCTGTTAAAATCGGGATTTCCCTTCCATTAATTCCCAGCATGAATTGGAATCCTGCACATTCCTATGGAATTTTCTCTCCCTCTTCCCACAAAAAACCAAGGATCTGATCATTTAGGATGCAACAGCACCAAAAAAAATGTCGGGAAAACTCCGAACCAGCCAAGAAAAGACAAGGATTTGATGCATCCGTGCAAAAAAATTCTGGGAAAACGCGGGTTGAAAATGGTGGGGATAAAAATTCCCAACTTTTCGATGGAAAAATGGGAATTAACAGTGGAAAAGCTGAATAATAAATGAGAGGATTTTGTTTGATGCAAAATCAAATTGGGATTTGAATCCGACGGAATTCCAAAGGGGATTTAATGGGAAGGGAGGGAAAAGGAGGAATTGGGCAGGAAATTTTAATTAATAAAGGATTAATAAATAAATTATTCATCCGTTAATATTTACTTGTTGCTAATTAATTGAAGTGGGCTTGGATAATTCCTAATTTTTGAACTTTTTAGGGAATTTTTATCAAATTTCAGGCAGGGTTGGATGAGCTTGGATCATCCCGGGTCCCCGCTGGAATCTGAGGCTCTTTAAGGACTTTTCCCACCCAATTTTTCCCGAATTCCAGATAAAACCTCCCAGAAATAATTTTCCAAGGAAAAAAAATTCCATCATTCCCAAGGGCGAGCTCATTCCTTCTCCTGCTCCTGCTCCAGGCTTCCCTCATCCCGTAAAAAACCAGGATAAAAACAAAAAGCCGGAATTTCTATCGATCCCCGATGGGAGCAGGGGGGAGGATTTGATTGGTTAATTAATCAACCATAATTAATTAATTAACCAATGACCCGTGAATGTCGGGATAATTGAAGAGCCGGGACAAAGGCGGCTGCGGAATGTTTGATTCCAGCCGGGATCATCCGGAAAAATGAGTTTTAACAGCCCAGCTGAAGGAATTCTTCCATGGAAAAGCAAAATTCCTGGAGCGTGGGAATGGATGAGGGTCAATTAATCCTTTTTTTGGGGTCTGAATTAATTAGTTAAAATTTTCATGGATATCACCATGGAAAAATCTGGAAAAGGAATAACATAAATTATGGGAATGAGGTGGGATGGGATCCGGGATGAAGCAAAGAAATTAAAAAAAAGGAATTTCCCTTTGGAAGAGGAAAAGGCAAAGCCGGGAAATGCCGGATCTGGGAGCGCCCGGCACGGCCCAACCCCGAGCCCAGCCCAGGCCCGATGGAAATCTGGGAAGCAAAGGGAAATCCCTCGGGAATGAGGGAGCCCCGGGGCCGGCCCAGGGCTTCCAGAAGCTTCCCTGAGAAATCCCGGGATGAGCCAGAGCCCGTCCCGAAGGAGCCGTGGAGCTGCCTCTGCTCCAGGCTGAGCCCAAATCCCAAATCCAAATGGAGTTTGCCAGCCCAAATCCCAAACCCTTCCAGAGTTTTCCATCCCAAATCCCAAACCCCCCTGGAGTTTGCCAGCTCAAATCCCAAATCCAACTGGAGTTTGCAGCCCAAATCCCAAACCCCTCTGGAGTTTTCCCAAATCCCTCCAGAGTTTTCCAGCCCAAATCCCAAACCCATCTGGAGTTTTCCAGCCCCTTCCCAGCTCCATTCCCTTTCCTGGCCCCGCTCCTTATCCCGAGGATCCGGAACTTTCCCATGGAATGTGCAAAACTTTCTCCTGTTGCTTCTTTCCCACTCTGGATCCCAGGCATTCCTTAATTCCCTCATTAATTCCAACCCCTTTTCCCTTATTTCCTGCCAGGACAAACTGGCCATGGACATGGAATTCCAGCCTTTCCTTCTCCCTTTCGTATCCATGGGCTTTCCAGACCCGATCCCACGGCATTCCTTAAATTATACAATTCCCACTCTCCTCTGGGAATCCCGTCTGCATCCCAAGGGAATGAGGGAATCCTGGAATTCTTGGGATTCTCAGCAGGATCTGTGGGATTTTCCAGCCCCTCCAGGGCATTCCCAGAACTTGCTGATCCTTGGTGGGAATCCGGGCAGGAATTTCCTTCCCTTCCCAATGGAAGCTGTGAACCCTTCCGAGAGTTCCTTTCCTTCCCCATTCCCACCGTTTCAGAGAATTCCCAGAATTTGAGAAGCCCCAACTCCGAGATTTTGAGAACCCCCAACTCCTCAATTTAGGGAATTCTTGGGGAAAAAAATTCCCTTTTTTTTTTTTCCTGTTCCTGGTGGGTGCTGGAGCTCTTTGGTTGCTCCCACATTCCCAAGGAATCCAGCAGATGGAATTCAGAGCCGTTATTCCTGATTTTTTTTTTTTTTTGGGAATATTTCCAAGTGCTCAACTAATTTTCTTTTCATGCCAATTTTTCCTCGCCTCAAGTGACTCAGAATTCCTCTTTATTAAGCACGGAATGTGCTCTTCCCAGAAAAATGGCTGGAAAATGAAAAGATGGGATTGACATTTTCCATGAAAATTGCCTCAATGGATGCGTCCTGTTCCAGCAAATCCACTTGGGAGAGGAAAAAAAAGGGAATTTTGGTCATAAAATCTTTTAAATTTATTAAATTGCAAATGCGCCGGTCACGGGTTGATCCGAGTCGGATTTTCCTTGGAAAAAGCCGCGGATCGGGAACGCGCGGCGGCCTCGCTTATTTGTGGGCGGATTCTGCTGCCGGCGGATTTCTCCCGGATAAAATCGGGAATTGCTCGGATTCCGATCGATCCACTTTGCTTGATTGTGCTCACAGAGGGTGACTTTGCCCCCGGGGCAATTCCCGGGATTTGGGGTTGTGCCGGAATATTCTGGGAGGTTCTGCTGCTCGGCACCCTCTGGAATGTGCCGGGAGAATTGTTCGGGATAAATGGGATTTATTTCCATGGAATTGTTCGGATTTGGGGTGGGAAAAGCCACCAGGATGTGGTGGAACTGCAGCTTCCCAATGTTTCCTCTGGATCAGGGGCTGGAAAAGCCGGGATGGGGCTGGAAAAGCCGGGATGGGCATCCATGGAGGAATTCAGGGAATTTCTGGATGTGGCTCTCAGAGATCTGGGATTGGGATCAGGCCCAGCTGGGATTTGATCTTGGAACTCTTTTCCAAGCTCAGGGATTTCGGGATTTATGGTTAAAGCACCTGAATCCTTCCAGGGGATTTTTGGGAATCACTCGTTTGATTCCCACCGGTTTTTGGGACACTCTCACTCCGCTCCATCCGGATCCTCCCTCCGGATGCTCCCGCTCCGCCACAGGAAAACAGCTCCCAACAAAAAAGCCACAAAAAGCCTGGAAAAATCCGCAGGCAGCACCTGCAGGAATGGGGACGGGGAAAATGGAAATGGGGAAGAGGGAAAAAAAGCGGAGCAGCTGCTCCATTCACGGAGCGCGATCCGGCGGATCTGAAAGGAGCCGCATTTCCATGGAAAAACAATGGGAAGCTCCAAGCAAAAAGCAGCTCCCGGCCTGTTTGGAAGCGCTTCGACTCTGCCCTAAAAGGGGGGAAAATTCCATTGGAATTCTCAGCATCCCAGGGTTTTTGCCGCAGTGCGAAAGCGGGGAAGGATCAAAGGTTCGGGGCTGTTCCCGAGGGCCATTCCCGACATCCCGATTTTCCCCTTGCAGGAATCGAATTCTCCTGATTTTCCCTCTTTTTTTTTCCAGTGTTCCCATGGCTGAGAGAGCGGAGAATGGAGAGAGGAATTTTGGGATCTAAGTACTGGGAAAACGGGGAAGGGAAAAGCCTTGGGATGGAGGCAGGGAATTGGTGGGAAGAGGAGCGATTCCTCATCCCACACTTTTCCATGTTTGCTCTTCCCTTGGAATCCACATTCCCACTCTCATCCCTCACTTTTCCAGGAGTTCCCATCCCTTGGAATCCACACTCCTGTGGGATCTCCACTCCCATCCCTCCCTTTTCCATGTTCTCCCTTCCCTTCTCAGGAATCGGCCCCATGGGATGGGCAGGAGCCTCCTCTTCCTCATCCCAGAGGAATTCCCAAGCAGAATTCCCATTCCCACCCAGCCTTGGAACACCGAGGAATCTCCTCAGCAAAGCCGGAGGAAAACTGGGAGGCTCCCAGTTAAAAACCTCCTAGGAAGGGACAAAATGTGGGAATTCCCACTCCAGCATTCCAAGGATTGAGGGAGCAGGGCTGGGAGATCCCAACACATCCTGGAAAACATCAGGAAAAACCTCTGGAATTCCAGCCCGACGCTCCTGGGCCGTCCAGTGCTGGGAGCTGCCCCCAGATAAATCCAACTGGGATTTTATTTGAATTCCGGCTTTTCCATGATTTCAAAGGGAAGAGGAAGCGTTGCCAGCACAAAACAGGGAAGGAAAACCTTTGGAAAACTCCAGAAAATTCCTCCCTGGCTGCACATCCCTGATTTTTCCCAGCTGTTCCCATAAATTCCAGCCCTGGGAATGCTGGCAGCTTCCCGAGGCTGCAGGAGCCTCCCATCTCCCCACATCCCGGTTTTCCTGGGATGTGCCGAGCCCGTGGTTCCTTGGAATGAGTTTTCCCTGCTTCCAGAGGAAAAACAAACGGAAAACCTTTGGAATCGCAGCTGGTGCCGGCCCCCACAGAGCCCATTCCCATGGGATGATCCCGAGGTTTGCTCCGGCACCTCCAGGATTCCAGCGCTGCCGACAGAGAGGAAAACTCGGCACATTCCCCGGGATTTTCCCTGGATTTGCCGCTTTTTCCTACCAAAGCAGGAGGCTGCTCCCGCCAAATTCCAGGGATGGGTTTTCCAACGGGATTTAACGGCGCAGAACCCATGAATTATTCCAGAGGAACCAACTCCGGCTCGGGCGTGTTCCTGTCTCCTTAAAATCCGGCTCCGAGCTCCCGGGCCCCGTGGGAGGTTGGGATAATTTTATCCCAGGTCTCCACCACCCTTCCCACGGAGCAGCCGGAGGCGGGAACGGCTCTTCCCGAAGGATCCGCGGCTCCGGGATGGGGCAGGGAAGCTCCAAAGGATCCTCAGGGATTTCTGCGCCCTCCTTTTGCCGGGATCGCATTCCCAGCTCAGGGGGTGATCCAGGTTCTCAAATTCCCAAAAATCACAGGTTTGGGAATCTCCGGAGCTCAGGGGATCCGAGGAAATCAGATCCCTGCCCTATGGAAAAGCTCCAGGATGGGAAACACCCGGAGCTCCAGGCTGAGCCCGGATCCTGGATCACGGCCGGGCTCCCTGGAATGCGGCACCGGGATCGGCGGGACATCCCATGGATTCCCTGGAATCCTTCACCAGGATCAGCGGGACATTCCATGGATTCCCTGGAATGCGGCACCGGGATCGGCAGGACATCCCATGGATTCCCTGGAATGCTGCACTGGGATCAGTGAGACATTCCATGGATTCCCTGGAATGCTGCACCAGGATCAGTGAGACATTCCATGGATTCCCTGGAATGCTGCACTGGGATCGGCGGGACATTCCATGGATTCCCTGGAATGCTGCACTGGGATCAGTGAGACATTCCATGGATTCCCTGGAATGCTGCACCGGGACCAGCGGGACATTCCATGGATTCCCTGGAATGCTGCACCGGGACCAGCGGGACATTCCATGGATTCCCTGGAACCCTTCCCTGGGCTCAGTGGGACACCCCATGGATTCCCTGGAATGCTGCACCAGGATCGGTGGGACACCCTCGGATTCCCAACCTTCCGGACACCTCAGGACATTCCAGAACATTCCAGACCCTCTGCTTGGACACCTCAGGACATTCCACAACATTCCAGACCTGCTCGGACATCCCAGGATATTCCAGAACCCCTGGACACACCAGGACATTCCAGAACATTCCAGACCCTCTGCTCAGACACCTCGGAACATTCCAGAACATTCCTGAACTCCCACCTGGACACCTCAGGACATTGCAGACCCCTTGGATGCCTCGGGATATTTCAGAACATTCCAGACCCTCTCTTTGGACACCCCAGGACATTCCAGATCCTCATCTCAAACAATTCTGGGATATTCCAGGACGTTCTAGAACATTCCAGACCCTCTGCTCAGACACCTCAGAACATCCCAGAACATTCCAGACCCTCTCCTTGGACACCTCAGGTCATTCCAGAACATTCCAGACCCTCTCCTTGGACACCTCAGGACATTCCAGGACATTCCAGGTCCCCTGGACACTCCAGGATATTCCAGACCCCCTCAGGGAATTCCAACCTCCTGCCTCCCCAATCCGAGCGGGAGAAGCAGGAATTGTGATCCCATCACCCCACAGGACACTCGGGAGGGAAAGGGAACGAGAAAAGAGAAGGAAAGACCCCAAAAATTCCTTATTTCCCACAGCCCCATTCCCTGCAAAACTTCCCCCCTCCCATGGAATTCCAGAACATTCCAAGCTGGAATTCCCCCCCCCAGGATCTCCAAGTCCAGCTCTTGGCCCTGCACAGAATAATCCCAACATTCCCAGCACCAACCTGAGGGCGTTGTCCCAGATTTTCTGGAGCTCTGGAATGCCGAGGGTTGGGAGCAATTCCAGAGGTTTTGGGAATTCCCTGGAGCAGCTCCGCCACCCACCAGGAGCTCTCCCGGGATTTTCCAGGGGTGGGAAATTCAAGCCCTCTTCCCTGGCTCAGGGGCAGGGGACAGAGACCAGGATGTGCCGATGGAAAAGGCCCTTTATTCCCAGGAAAACCGGGGGGAGAACTGCACCTGGGAATTCCAGCACTGCCAGGGAATTCCAAGGATTCGGGATGAGCAAACTCCAGGAGGGCGGGAAAACTTCCTGGGACTTTCAAATCCCACCTGGAGGCTCCCAGAGAAAAGATGGGAATTCCAATAACCTGAGCTTCATGGAATTCCTGACCTCAGGAATGCTGGGACGGAGCCGGACTTGGGGCTGGAAAACGGATGATCCCAAAGAATTCCCATCCCGGTTATTCTAAAGAATTCCCATGCTGATGATCCCAAAGAATTCCCATCCCGGTTATTCTAAAGAATTCCCATCCTGGTGATCCCAAAGAATTCCCATCCTGGCGATCCCAAAGAATTCCCATCCTGGTGATCCCAAAGAATTCCCATCCTGGCGATCCCAAAGAATTCCCATCTCCAGCAGAGTTTTCATGGAAGAGCCAGTGGGACATCGGCCGTGGATCCGGAGCTCCAGAGGAATCTCTGGGATGAGGATCCAGGGCCAGATCCAGAGCTCCAGAGGCACCTCCGGGATGGCCCTCGGCCAGCTCGGTGTCCCCAGTGCCACCAGACACAGGACTGGTGTCCCCAGTGCCACTGACCACAGGCCCTGTGTCCCCAGTGCCACCACAGGCTCAGTGTCCCCAGTGCCACCAGACACAGGCTCTGTCTCCCCAGCGCCACCGGTCTCTGCCAGGTCCTGTGTCCCCAGTGCCACCACCCCGCTGTCCCGTGGGGACCCCACACCGGGCCCCAAAAGAGAATTTCTCCTGTCCAGGAGGCTCTGACTGCCCTCGGTGCCCTCACCTCACCCCAGGTCTGCCACCTTACCCTTGTCACCTCACCCTTGTCACCTCCAGGTGCCCACTCCCCTAATGAGGGCTGCTAATCACCCCCATCACCGCAGCCCTCCGTCTTTCCCTGCTTCTCATTCCCTACAAATCCCCCAATTCCAGGGAATTCCAGGTTCCTGGATCCCTGTGACCTCATCAGGGCCGTGCCCTCCTGGGTCACCCTGGGGTCACTCCTGGCTCCTGGGGACACCCCTGGAGTTTGGGGTCCCTCTGGGGTCACTCCTGGGGTTGCTCCAGCACATCCCACCAATGGCACTGGCACATGACCCCCCACACCAGCGTCCACCACCCCACACCAGTGTCCATCACCCCACACCATTCCAGTGTCCATCACCCCACCCCACACCAGTGTCCATCACCCCACACCAGTGTCCATCACCCCACACCAGTGTCCATCACCCCACACCAGCGTCCACCCCACACCACTGTCCAGCCCAGCGGAGCACCCAGGACATGAGTGACCGTCCCACACCAGCGCAGTGACCCCACAGCCGGGTCCTGGTCCCAGTCCTGGAGCTGATCCCAATTCCTGTCCTGGTCCCAGAGCCACTCCCGGTTCCAGGCCAGGGCTGGAGCCACCCCTGCTGCCCGTTCCCAGCCCGGTCCCTGTCCCAGTTCTGGTCCCAGTCCCGTTCCCAGCCCGGTCCCGGTCCCAGTTCTGGTCCCAGTCCCATTCCCAGCCCGGTCCCTGTCCCAGTTCTGGTCCCAGTCCCGTTCCCAGCCCGGTCCCAGTCCCAATCCCGGTCCTTGTCCCTGTCCCAGTTCTGGTCCCAGTCCCGTTCCCAGCCCGGTCCCGGTCCCAATCCCGGTCCTTGTCCCTGTCCCAGTTCTGGTCCCGGTCCCGTTCCCAGCCCGGTCCCGGTGTGTGCAGACCCCGGGGGCGGGGAGCGGCCCCGCGCTGCGGCCGCACCGCAGCACCCCGGGATGGCAGCGCTGCCACCGGCACTGCGGGAGCGGGGGGACACCGGGATGGGGACACCGGGGAACCGGGGCAGCAGGGACCCGGGCAGCGGGAGCCGTCCTGGCGGGCCCGTGGCGGGGAGAAGTTTGCCGGTGCTGCCGGGGCGGTAGCGGGGCCGGGAGCGGGCGGGATGCGGGTCGCGGCCAGCGCCGGTGCGGCGCCGAACCGTGCGCGGATCAGGGCGCAGATCGGGACGGGTCCGAGCGAGAGTCGGGACCGGCGCGGGTGCGGAACGGGGCCGGTCCGAGCGAGGTTTGGGGCCGGTCGGGGTGCGGATCCGGGCGCGGATCGGGCCCGGTGTGAGCGCGGGTGAGGGCTGCTCTGGGTGCGGGTCCCGCTGCGCATCCCGGCGCGGGCGGCTCGCGGTGGCGCTCCCGGTGCGGCTCCCGCTGCGCATCCCGGCTCGGCGCGGTGCCGGTGCGCATCCCTCCCGGCTCGGCGCGGTGCCGGTGCGCATCCCTCCCGGCTCGGCGCGGATCCCTCCCGGCTCGGCAGCAGTCCCGGTGCGCATCCCTCCCGGCTCGGCGGCAGTCCCGGCTCGGCGGCGGCCGCTCGGGGCTCCCTCCCTCCCTCCTCCCTCGGTGCCCGGTGCCTCCCTCCGCACTCACCGTCTGCTGCAGGTCGGGGATGCCGATGCGCACCACGATGGCGCCGGGCGCGGGCTCCTCCATGCGCGCCGGGGCCGCCAGCTTGGGCGAGCGGGGCCCGCCGGGGCCCCGGGCCGGCTCCAGGCGCGGCTCCTCCCGCAGGCCGGGGCTCGGCTCCCCGCTGCTGACGGCGGCGCGGGGCTGGCGCTCCGGCGGCGGCTCCGGCGGCGGCGACTCGGGGCTCTCATGCTTGCTGCCCGCGGGGCTCAGAGGCATGCTCCGTGCGCCGCGGCGGGCGGCCCGCGCCCGCTCCGCTCCCGCACCGGCACCGGCACCGGCACCGGCTCCGCACCGCGCCGGGGCCGCGCTCAGCGCCCGCCCGGGGCCCTGCGGGGGGAAGCCGGGGGTCAGCGGAGCGGCGGGACAGCCCCGGGAGAGGCATCCCGGGTCCCTGGAACCGGCGAACCCAGCGGGGAGGGTCCGCGGGAAGCGGCGTTCCCGAGGGATGGAGAAATCTGGGATGGGACCCCCGGGATGGACATGGACACCCCCACGGGGACCCTCTGGAATTGCCCCCCGGAAGAGCCGTTCCCCTGGAAAAGTCCAGGAGGGAACTCCCGCTCTCCCCACGGACATTCCCACGGGGACTCCCGGGAATATCCCCCCAGGAAGGGCATTCCCAAGGACAGAGAAATCTGGGAAGGAACTCCTGGAATTCCCATCCCCAGCTGGGAGTGTCCCCAGGAAGAGCCATTCCCCAGGAGAAATCTGGGAAGGGACCCTGGAACCCCCATTCCCAGCAGGGATCATCCCCTGGGAAAGGATCCCCAGGATGGACAGGGACATTCCCACAGGGACCCTCTGGAAAGGCCATTCCTAAAGAGAAATTTGGGAAGGGACCCCCAGGATGGACAGGGACCCTCTGGAATCCCCCAGGAAGAGCCATTCCCAAGGAGAGAGAAATCTGGGAAGGGCCCCCTGGATCCCAGCAATTCCCCCAGCAGGGCCCGTTCCCAAGAGAGGTCTGGGATCAGCCCCACTTTTCATACGGAATCTCCTCTGGGATTCCATGGAGTTCCTCCAGCTGGGCCCATTCCCAGTTTTCTGGGATCAGCCCCACTCTGAACCCGGAATCTCCCCAGGAATTCCGTGGAATTCTCCCAGCAGGATCCATCCCCTAAAGGGACCCCACAAAGGAACTTTGGGATCCCACCCTGAGGGAGGAGGAAAAAGAGCAGGAGAACCCCAAAATTCCAGCTGGGAAAACGTACTTGGGAAGGAGAAAAATTGGGATAAACAGGGAAAACCACAGGATCCTCCCGCCCCGTGGCCTGGGATAGACGGGAAAACCCTCTGGATCCCTTTGGATCCACGGCCCAATCCCATCCCAAATTCTCCCCCCCCTTTCCCAAATCCCAGATTTGATTTATTCCCATTTTTCCCCTCTCTCTGCCTCGTTATCCCACAAATGGAGCGCTCCAGATGGCAATCCCTGGGATTTTTCCTTTTTTTTTTTTTTCCACCCCTCATTAATTCCCAATTATTTTAAGGCCCTGTCTGGGAAAGGTTGGAAAAAATTCCACAACAGAATAATTCCCCAAATTCCGTTTTGCGGAGTCGTTTTCCCTCCTCAAATCCACTTCCCTGCTCCTCAAATCCAAACAATTCCACTTTTTTTTCCAAGGAATCTGTGGAATCTTTTTAGGATTTACAGCCCAAAGAGTCTCATTCCGACAGCAGGGGGAAAGAAAGGTTGGAAAAGCTTCCAAGGGAGCTCGGAAAATATTCCAAGATTTTTTTTCCCCTGCAGTGGCGTTTTCCTTGGATTTCTGAAAATTCCTTGGATTTTTGAGCTTTCCTTGGATTTCCAAGCTTTCCCAAGAGGGTCAGAGCAGAGCCTCCCTCCTTCCCATCTTTTCCTGCAGGAACAGAATTCCCAGATTTCCTGCCCTTGTTCCCATCATTTTGGGAATATAAGTCTGGAGCCTCGCCCGAATTCCAATGCTGGGAGCAGCAATTCCAGAGGGAACAGAAATTCCAGAGGAGGGAATCCAGCTGGGAGAACCCTGGGGAAAGGGCAGTGGGATGGGGAGACCTGGAAAGGATTTTTGGGAATTTGGGGGGGGATTTTCACATTGGATTGGAGCTTTTCACTTGGATTGGAATTATTTCCTGGGACTGGAATCCTGGGATTGGAGCTTTTCCCTGGGATTGGAATTTTTCCCTGGGATTGAAGCTGTTCCCAGGGAATGGAATTTCTCCCTGGAACTGGAGTTTCTCCCTGGGATTGGAATTTCTCCCTGGAATTGGAATTTTTCCCTGGGATTGGATTCCTGGGATTGGATTTTTTCCCTGGGCCTGGCACTTTTCCCTGGTGGAATCAGGGTTAAATTCCCTCCCTTTCCCAACTTTCCCAATTTTCCCAAGCCCAGGGATGGCTGGGAATCTGCTGCCTCCTTCCCACGCCCACATCCCAATCCAGAAAATCCGGGATCCTTTGGGAAAAGGATTTTTGGGAAGCACCTGGCTCGCTGTGTGCCCAGGTGAGGCCATTCCCAAGCTTTTCCTGGGAAAAACAGCCGGGAATGACAGGGCCAAGGGAGACCTGGAGTGCTGCTGGGATCACCGGGATCTCTGGGAGCGTTGGAAATGGGCCCAGGGAGAGCTGGGAGAATCCCAACTGGGATTCCCAGCCCTGGAATTGTCACTGCCCGGCCACGTGGGAGAGGGGTCCTGGATCCCAGACAATTCCTGCCCTTCCATGGATCCCAAACAATTCCTGCCCTTCTTTCCATGGATCCCAAACAATTCCTGTCCTTCCAGAGATCCCAAACAATTCCTGCCCTTCCATGGATCCCAAACAATTCCTGCCCTTACAGGGATCCCAAACAATTCCTGCCCTTCTTTCCATGGATTCCAAACAATTCCTGTCCTTCCACAGATCCCAAACAATTCCTGCCCTTCTTTCCATGGATCCCAAACAATTCCTGTCCTTCCAGGGATCCCAAACAATTCCTGCCCTTCTTTCCATGGATCCCAAACAATTCCTGCCCTTCCATGGATCCCAAACAATTCCTGTTCTTCTTTCCACAGATCCCAAACAATTCCTGCCCTTCCAGAGATCCCAAACAATTCCTGCCCTTCCAGGGATCCCAAACAATTCCTGCCCTTCTTTCCATGGATCCCAAACAATTCCTGCCCTTCTTTCCATGGATCCCAAACAATTCCTGCCCTTCCAGAGCTGGATCCAACCCTGTGGCTGCCAAAGCCTCACCTGGGTCAGGGGGCCTGGAAGGATCAGGGAATCCAGACCCCCACCTGGAATTCTCAGGGGAGCCCAACCATCACCTGGGAGAACCAGGGAGCCTGGAATGGTCCTGGGGTCACAACCTGCCCTGGAATGCTCAGGGATCCAATCCCTCCCCTGGAAAGATCAGGGAGCCTGGAAGGATCAGGGATCCAATCCCTCCCCTGGAAAGATCAGGGAGCCTGGAAGGATCAGGGATCCAATCCCTCACCTGAAGGATCAGGGATCCAATCCCTCCCCTGGGAGGATCAGGGATCCAATCCCTCACCTGGAAGGATCAGGGATCCAATCCCTCACCTGAAGGATCAGGGATCCAATCCCTCCCCTGGAAGGATCAGGGATCCAATCCCTCACCTGGAAGGATCAGGGATCCAATCCCTCACCTGGAAGGATCAGGGATCCAATCCCTCACCTGGAAGGATCAGGGATCCAATCCCTCACCTGGAAGGATCAGGGATCCAATCCCTCTCTGGGAAGAGCCAGGGAGCCTGGAAGGATCAGGATCCAGAAGGGATCCAGACCCTCACCTGGAAGGTTCAGGGAGTCACAACCTTGGCTGGATCAGGGATCCAGACCCTCACTGGAATTCTCAGGGGAGCCAAACCATCACCTGGAAGGATCAGGGATCCAATCCCTCTCTGGGGAGGATCCGGGAGCCTGGAAGGATCAGGGAGGGATCTGGAGCCGATCCCTCACCTGGAGGAACCAGGGAGCCGAAGGCTCACCTGGATCAGGGAACGTGGGAGGATCAGGGGGCCAAAATCCCTCACCTGGATCAGGGATCCAATCCCTGCCCTGGAAAGATCTGGAAGAACCAGGGATCCAATCCCTCACCTGGATCAGGGATCCAATCCCCCCCGGAATGTTCGGGAATGTCGCTCAGGCCCGGGGACAATCGATGCCGTTTGTCACCTGCGGGGCCATTCCTGAGTGACCTTGGAACCCTCGGGAATGGGGACACGGGGACACGGGGACACGGGGACACGGGGACACGGGGACACGGGGACTGTGCCGCTCTGTCCCGCCGTGCCACCCCCGCGGCACTGGCGGTGTCACCGGGGCTGGCGGTGCCACCGGGGCCGGTCCCTGGGGCGGTGCCAGCCCCGTGCCAGCCCCGCCAGGCTGTCCCCGCGCTTATCTGCCACCGGGAGGTGACCGCTGCTGTCCCCAAGCCACGTGACAGGGACACGGAGCGGCCCGGGCCAGCCCCGCCGTGTCCTCTGTCACCGCGGGGGGGCTCGGGGACAAACCCGGGCGGGGACAAACCCGGGGACAAGGACAGGGGGAAGGGACAAGGGACAGGGACAGGAGCAGGAGAAGGGAAGGGACAGGATCAGGATTGTCCCCCTGGAGTCCCCGCCCGTGCCAGGACACGGGGACAGCGCGGGGAGCATCGATCGCCCGCGGGTGGCCGCAGCGTCCCCGCAGTGTCCCCGCAGTGTCCCCAGCGCCTGCCGGGTAATTCCATGGATTTTTCCTCTCCCGCCCTTCCAGGGGCACTGGGACACCGCGGAGGCGCCACCCCCCTGGGGACATGGGGACACCAGCGGGACAAGGGGGGACATCAGTGTCCCCAAACGTCCGGCACGGGGACAGGGCCACCCCCGAGCAGGGCTGGGCTGGGCTGGGGGGAATTCAGGGATCCCGGACGGACTTTTAGGGATTCTCCAGATTTCTGGAATAGGATCAGGGAATGACGGAATGGTTTGGGAGGGGACACAACAATCACCCGGTGCCACCACCTGGGGACACCTGCCACTGTCCCCGGCTGCTCAAACCCCATCCAAGGGACGCAGGGGCAGCCCCAGCTGTTCTGGCAATCCCAGCCCAGGCAGGAATTCCCCATTCCCAGGATCCCATCCATGGCTGCCCTCTGGCAGTGGGAGCCATTCCCTGTGTCCTGTCCCTCCGTCCTTCGGGATTTTCCCCTCTCCCTGTGTCCCACAGCTCCTTCAGGCGCTAGAAGCCAAAACTGGGTCAGCCCGGAGCTCCTGATTTCCAGGATGGACATTCCCAATTTTCCTGGAGCTCCTGATTTCCAGGATGGACATTCCCAATTTTCCTGGAGCTCCTGATTTCCAGGATGGACATTCCCGATTTTCCTGGAGTTCCTGATTTCCAGGACGGACATTCCCGATTTTCCTGGAGTTCCTGATTTCCAGGACGGACATTCCCGATTTTCCTGGCTGAGCTGCTCCATCCCTGCCCCGCCCTTCCGGGATGATCCCAGAGTTTGGTGCCAAAAAATCCCAAAACTCCCGGTGGTCCCAGCCCCTGGGGGGGGATTTGGGGACAGGTCACAGATTTTGGGGGCAAGGGAGGGGTTTGGGGACAGGAGGGAGATTTGGGGACAGGAGGGAGGTGTGGGGACAGGACAGGGGTTTGGGAACAGGAAAGAGGATTTGGGGACAGGAGAGATTTGGGGACAAGAGAGGAATTTCGGTACAGGACAGGGGTTGGGGACAGGTCACAGATTTTGGGGACAGGCCACAGTTTTGGGGCCTCCCCTGTCACCTCCCCCATTCTGGGAACGGCCCCCCTGGATCGGGAATGTCCCCCTTGTTTCAGGGATGTCCCCCCAGATCGGGAATGTCCCCCCAGATCGGGAATGTCCCCCCGGATCGGGAATGTCCCCCGGATCGGGAATGTCCCCCCGGTTTCAGGAATGTCCCCCCGGATCGGGAATGTCCCCCCGGTTTCGGGAATGTCCCCCCGGATCGGGAATGTCCCCCCGGTTTCAGGAATGTCCCCCCGGTTTCAGGAATGTCCCCCCGGTTTCAGGAATGTCCCCCGGATCGGGAATGTCCCCCCTGTTTCAGGAATGTCCCCCTGGATCAGGAATGTCCCCCCAGTTTCAGGAATGTCCCCCCGGATCGGGAATGTCCCCCCGGATCGGGAATGTCCCCCCGGTTTCAGGAATGTCCCCCCGGATCGGGAATGTCCCCCCGGTTTCGGGGCTCCCCCATCCCGCTCCGTATCCATGGGAACATTCCCGGCACCGTCACCATGGAAACCGCAGCGCCACGCGCGGCACTGCGGGACCTGCGCAGCCAGGGGGACAGAGGGACAGGGACAGACAGACAGAGGGGACAGAGACAGAGAGACAGAGGGGACAGGAATGGGACAGAGACAGGGGGACAGGGACAGAGGGACAGAGGGGACAGGAATGGGACAGGGACAGAGGGGACAGAGACAGAGAGACAGAGGGGACAGGGACAGAGGGACAGAGGGGACAGGAACAGAGGGGACAGAGACAGAGAGACAGAGGGGACAGAAATGGGACAGAGACAGGGGGACAGGGACAGAGGGACAGAGGGGTCAGGAATGGGATAGGAATGGGGACAGGAACAGAGGGGACAGAGGGACAGGAACAGACAGACAGAGGGGACAGGAATGGGACAGAGACAGAGAGACAGAGGGGACAGAGACAGAGGGACAGAGGGACAGGAATGGGGACAGGAACAGAGGGGACAGGAATGGAACAGAAGGGACAGGGGGACAGGAATGGGACAGGGACAGAGGGACAGAGACAGAGGGACAGAGGGGACAGGGGGACAGGAATGGGGACAGGAACAGAGGGACAGAAGGGCAGGAATGGGGACAGATGGGACAGCAACAGAGGGGACAGAGGGACAGGGACAGAGGGGACAGGGGGGACAAAGGGGACAGGAATGGGAACGGGGACAGAGGGACAGGGGCAGGAATGGGGACAGACAGGACAGCAGAAGAGGGGAGAGAGGGGACAGAGGGGGGGACAGGGACAGAGGGACAGAGGGACAGAGGGACAGAGCTGTGCTTGTAGGGCGCACAGGGAATCCCTGCCGGGGCTGGAGCGTTCCAGGATCCCACAGAGCGCCCCGATCCCAGATCCCTGGATGGGGACAGCCCCCCCGGTCCCGCCGGAGCGTTCCCACGGGCCGGGGAGGAGCAGGCCCGGAGCGCGCGGGGACAATTCCAGAGCCCCCAGCGCCACCAGGGACACGGGGACAGCGCGGGGACAAACAAATCCCACCTGGAAGCTGCCGCAATTCCCGCTCTCATCCCAGGGAATCCCGCCGGTGCCACCCACGTCCCGTCCCCTCCGCCACCTCCGAAACCGGCGGGAACCTCCGGGAATTCCGCGGGAGCGCCGGTGCCCGTGCCGGCAGCCGGATCTCACCCGTTCCCGGGAATGCCGCCCTGCCCGGGGGCTCGGAGCCGCCCGGAGCTGGATCCCGCCGGGACAAACATCCCGGGAGAGGCGGGAGCGCGGCCCCCCCGGCGGCCCCGCTAATGGGATCAGCCCCGCTCCATCTGCCGCGGCCCCGCTAATCCCGGCACGGCCCGGCCCCGGGAAACGGAGCGGGATCCCGGGAACGGCGCGGAGAGTCTGGGAATGGCACAGGAATTCTGGGCGCTGGGGAAATTTCGGGAATCGCTAAGAAATTCCAGGAATCGGGGGGAAATTAATTACGGGAATTGGGGAGGGGTTCGGGGAGTCGGGGAGGAATTGCGGGGTTCAGGGAGAAATTCTGGGAATGGCGGAGAAATTACGGGAATTGGGGAGAAATCAATTCCGGGAATCAGGAGGAAATGCTGGGAATTGAGGAGAAATTACGGGAATTGAGGAGAAATCTCAGGAATTGGGGAGAAATCCCAGGAATCAGGGAGAAATTCCGGGAATCATGGAGAAATTCCGGGAATCATGGAGAAATTACAGGAACTGGGGAGAAATTCCATGAATCATGGAGAAGTTCTAGGAATTGGGGCAAAATCCCAGGAATCAAGGAGAAATCACAGGAATCAGGGAGGAATCACAAGAATCAGGGGGAAATCTGGGAATTGCGGAGAAATCTCAGGAATCGGGGAGAAATTCTGGGAATGAAGGAGAAATTCCAGGAATCACAGAGAATCTACGGGAATTGGGGAGGAATCCCAGGGATCAGGGAGAAATTCCAGGAATCAGGGAGAAATTCTGGGAATTGAGGAGACATTATGGGAATTGGGGAGAAGTTACGGGAATCACGGAGAAATGATGGGAATTGAGGAGAAATTCCATGAATCTTGGAGAAATTTAGGAATTGGGGCAAAACCCCAGGAATCGAGGAGAAATCACGAGAATCAGGGAGGAATCCCAAAGAATCAGGGGGAAATCTGGGAATTACAGAGAAACTCCAGGAGCCAGGGAGAAATTCCGAGAATCACAGAGAAATTCCGGGAATCGGGGCAAAATCCCAGGGACCAGGGAGAAATTCTGGGAATCAGGGAGAAATCCAGGGAATCACTGAGAAACTCCAGGAATCATTGAGAAGTTCTGGGAACTGGGGCAAAATCCCAGGAATCAGGGAAAAATTCTGGGAACCAGGGAGAAATCCCAGGAATTACAGGGAAATCCTGGGAATCAGGGAATGGCGCTGCCACCCCACCACGGCATCCACGAGTCTGGCACCAGCGGGAGACTCCAGGCACGCATTCCAGAGGGAGAACAGCTTGGGAAAGCTCCCACATTCCCGCATTCCAGAGGGAGAACAGCTTGGGAAAGCTCCCACATTCCCGCATTCCCACCTTCCCGCGTTCCCGCATTCCCTCCCACTGCCGGCGGGGAAGCGCCTGCAGCACCCGGACCGGGAAAACGGGGTTTGGAATGGTTTGGAATGGTTTGGAATGGTTTGGAATGGTTTGGAATGGCCGGGAATGGCCGGGAATGGCCGGGAATAAAGCGCTGGGAGTGCATTCCAGGGGTTCTGGGATGAGGCTGGAGCCGGGAGAAGCCCCCTGGGCTCCGCTGGAATTCCCGTTCCTTGGTTTGGTCCCTGGTTCCCAGGATTTCATCCCAAAGCCTGGCACGGGCAGGGAAGGGGCCGGGAGCTCCTGGGGTGTCCCTGCAGGAATTCCCAGTGCATCCCCGGGATGGGATGGGATCAGCCCGGGGACAGGAGCTGGAATCCCAAATCCTGATGATTCCCAGCACTGGGAATGGCTCCAGGTGGGAACAGCGGCAGGTCCTGGGGCTGGTTTGGGATTGGGATCAGGATTGGGATTAGGATGGGGGTCAGGATCAGGATCGGGATCGGGATCAGGATCTTTTTCAGGAACAGAGGAGCCCTGAGGGCCACAGGAAGAGGTTGGGGCAGAGATTGGGAAAATCCCTAAGGAAAAACCCCCTGGAGGGAGGTTTGGATCAGGAGGATCCGGACACTTTTCCTTTGTCACCTCCATGGGACATCTGTCCCCTCCCTGTCCCCATCCCAGTGCCGGGGACAGCCGGCGCTTCCCGGGGGGGCCCTGCCCAGCCACATTCCCATGGGATTTTCCTGGGGGGGCTCTGCCCAGCCACATTCCCATGGGATTTTCCTGGGGGGGCCCTGCCCAGCCACATTCCCATGGGATATTCCTGGGGGGGGCCCTGCCCAGCCACATTCCCATGGGATTTTCCTGGGGGGGGCCTGCCCAGCCACATTCCCATGGGATATTCCTGGGGGCCTGCCCAGCCACATTCCCATGGGATTTTCCTGGGGGGGCTCTGCCCAGCCACATTCCCATGGGATTTTCCTGGGGGGCTCTGCCCAGCCACATTCCCATGGGATTTTCCTGGGGGGGGGCCTGCCCAGCCACATTCCCATGGGATATTCCTGGGGGGGCCCTGCCCAGCCACATTCCCATGGGATTTTCCTGGGGGGCTCTGCCCAGCCACATTCCCATGGGATTTTCTTGGGGGGGCCTGCCCAGCCACATTCCCATGGGATTTTCCTGCTGATGGCCACAGCCGCTCCTGCCTCGCTCGCAGCTGGCACCGCTCGGGGCCTTTCCAGCCTTTCCCAGTTTTCCCAACTTTTCCCATTCCCATTCCTGCTCTCAACTCTCCACGGCTGAGCCGGGACTGCTCTGAGCCCTGCCAGCCTTTTCCAACCTTTCCCATTTTTCCAACCTTTCCCAGTTTTTCCCAACCTTTTCTTGCTTTTCCCAGCCTTGCCAGCCTTTCCCATTTTTTTCCAGTCTTTCCAAACTTTTCCCATTCCCATTCCTGCCCACAGGGACCGCTCTGAGCCCTGCCAGTCTTTTCCAACCTTTCCTAGTTTTTCCAGCTTTTCCCAGCCTTTCCCAGCCTTTTCCAGCTCTTCCCCATTCCCATCCCTGCCCTCAACTCTCCACACCTGAACCAAGACCACTCTGAGCCCTGCCTGCCTTTTCCACCCTTTCCCAGTTTTTCCCAGTCTTTTCCAGCCTTTCCCAGTTTTTCCCAGCCTTTTCCCATTCCCATGCCTGGAATGGGTCTGCTCTGAGCCCCGCCACCCTTTCCCAGTTTTTCCCATTCCCACCCCCATCTCCCACCCCTGATCCCCAGCCGCATTCCCGGCTGGATCCCCCGCCCAGGGCCATTCTCACCCCCATTCCCGGCCGGATCCCCCTCCCAGGGCCATTCCCGCCCCCATTCCCGGCCGGATCCCCCACCCAGGGCCATTCCCAGCCCCCATTCCCGGCCGGATCCCCCACCCAGGGCCATTCCCAGCCCCCATTCCCGGCTGGATCCCTTGCCCAGGGCCATTCCCGCCCCCATTCCCGGCTGGATCCCCCGCCCAGGGCCATTCCTGGCTGGATCCCTTGCCCAGGGCCATTCCCGCCCCCATTCCCGGCCGGATCCCCCTCCCAGGGCCATTCCCGCCCCCATTCCCGGGGATCCCATTCCTGGCTCACCTGGCAGGAGAGTCACGGCCGGGCTCACAGCGCTCCCTCCTCATCCACCTGCGGGCACAGAGGGGACACGTCAGGACATTCCCGGGAATGGCAGCGCTGGGAAGGCGTCCCTGGGCACAGGAGGGTGGGAATGGGAGAATTCCCAGAAAAGGGACGGCAGGGACAGGGGAGGGCACCACTGGTGCCACAAGGAAGTCAAAATTCCGAGCTCTGAGAATTCCTGACACACAAACCCATCCTTATCCTGAGAATTCCTGACACACAAACCCATCCTTATCCTGGGTATTCCTGACACACAAACCCATCCTTATCCTGAGAATTCCTGACACACAAACCCATCCTTATCCTGGGAATTCCTGACACACAAACCCATCCTTATCCCGGGAATTCCTGACACACAAACCCATCCTTATCCCTGGAATTCCTGACACACAAACCCATCCTTATCCTGGGAATTCCTGACACACAAACCCATCCTTATCCCTGGAATTCCTGACACACAAACCCATCCTTATCCCTGGAATTCCTGACACAAACCCATCCTTATCCTGAGAATTCCTGTCACAGGAGTCCATCCTCATCCCGAGAATTCCTGACACACAAACCCATCCTTATCCCCAGAATTCCTGACACACAAACCCATCCTTATCCTGGGAATTCCCGCCACAGGAGCCCACCCTCATCCCACGCTGTCCCAGTGAAAGCCCCAGGGAACATCCCAGGGATCAGGGAGAGGGATAATGGATGCAGGAACCGGGCTCAGTGGGAACCAGGGGTGCTTCTCCTGCCCTGGATCAGTGGGATCCTCCACTTTTCCCAGCCTGGATCAGTGGGATCTTCCACTTTTCCCAGCCTGGATCAGTGGGATCTTCCACTTTTCCCAGCCTGGATCAGTGGGATCTTCCACTTTTCCCAGCCTGGATCAGTGGGATCCTCCACTTTTCCCAGCCTGGATCAATGGGATCCTTCACTTTTCCCAGCCTGGATCAGTGGGATCTTCCAGCACTGATCCCACCCTGGATCAATGGGATCCCTCACTTTTCCCACCCTGAATCAGTGGGATCTTCCAGCACTTTTCCCACCCCAGATCAATGGGATCCTCCACTTTTCCCACACTGGATCAGTGGGATTCTCCAGCACCAATCTCACAATGGATCAATGGGATTCTTCCCACACTTTTCCCAGCCTGGATCAGTGGGATCCTTCACTTTTCCCACCCCGCATCAGTGGGATTCTCCAGCACCAATCCCACTATGGATCAATGGGATTATTCCCACATTTTTCCCACCCCAGACCAGTGGGATCCTCCACTTTTCCCACCCTGTATCAGTGGGATCTTCCAGCACTGATCCCACTCTGCATCAGTGGGGTTCTTCCAGAACTTTTGCCACCCCAGACCAGCGGGATCCTCCACCTTTCCCACCCTGTATCAGCGGGATTCTCCAGCACCAATCCCACTCTGGATCAGCGGGATCCTCCACCTCTCCCACCCTGGATCAGCGGGATTCTCCAGCACCAATCCCACTCTGGATCAGCGGGATCCTGCACCTCTCCCACCCCGGATCGGCGGGATCCTCTCCCGGCTCGCTCCCAGCCTCCCCTCAGCGCCACCAGCCCTGCGTGTCCCCACAGGGGTCACCCCTTTTCCCTCCTCCTCGGGGCCGGCGCCCACCTCCAGCCGGAAATTCGGGAATGGGAACATCCAGGGAGCCTCTGGGGCCGCTCGCCGCCGCCAAAGCCGCGCTCGGGGCGGGCGCTGAAATGGCTGCTGGTTCTTAGGGAATTAAAAATGCATGGCTTGGGAATTCTCCGAGCGCCGCAGCTGCTGCGAGCCGGGAAGGGGGGGGAAAAGGGGGGAAAAGGGGGGAAAAGGGGAAAAAAGGGGGAAAGGGCCGTGCCCAGGGCGCCCTTTGTGCCCCAAAACTCCGGCAGCGCCGCGCAGGTGCCTGGCCGGAATCCTGGGAATGTTTCCCAAGGTCTCCTCCTTCCTGCACCTGGAAAAGTGGCGGCCGGGGTGGAAAATGACGCTGGCGGAATTCCCGAGGGGCCCGAGCGGCCGCGGCTGCCGCTGTCACTGGCTGGGCCAGCTCAGGGGACACTTGTGGGGACAGGGGAGGGACACTGGGATTGTGTAGGACCTCCGGAAAGGTTCCTGGGAATGTCCAGGGAACGCTCTGCCTGCAGGGACATCCGAGCTCCCCGAGCGAATCCTGGTTTTGGGATGAGCCCCACGGGCTCCTTCCCTCCGGGAACAGCCCAAAATCCCGATTTTGGCTGCTCCAGAGCCAGGCAAGGGCTCCCATGAAACACAAATCCCAGGAAAACCCGAAACAGGAGGGAAGAGCGGCCAAAGGGCGAGGAGAACTCACGGGAAGGGGGAGGAAAAGGCGGAATTGGCGCCTCGGGATTCGGGAGAGGAGAGGGCAGCGAGATAAGAGCCGTGACATCCTGAGCGGGAGCGGAAAATCCCGTGGGATCCGGCGCCGAAGGGGAGGAGGAAACGCTTCCCTGCCTGGCAGGAAGCGCCAAGGAGAGAATTCCCAGCCGGATCCAGAGGTTCCGGAGGGGGAGGCGCTGCCGGGGGGGCTCCGGGGGTCACGGCAGCGCCGGGAGGGATTTTCCTGCTCTCCGGGCCTCCTTCAGGGCTCAGGCGAGGCCCGGCTGGAATTCCAGCCCTGGGAATGCGCATCCAGCCGTTCCAGAGGGCCGGGATGCCGGCAGGAGGAGAATCTCCTCCTGGGAACGGGCGGGAAAAGATTCCGGAGGTTTTCGTTGGCCCCAAGAAATTCAGCTCGGCACAGGGAATGAATTGGGCCGGAGATCCGGGATGTTTGCACCAGCAGGATCCCAACCCTGGCATTCCCAAAGATCCTGGGATTCATGTTCCCATCCCACCCTCAAATCCCAAAGGATCCTGGGTTTTGGAATTCTTGTTCCTATCCCAACCCTGGCATTCCTGAGGATCCTGGGATTCTCGTTTCCATCCCAACCCTCACATTCCCAAGGATCCTGGGTCCTGGGATTCTCATTCCCATCCCAACCCTCAAATCCCAAAGGATTCTGGATCCTGGGATTCTCATTCCCATCCCAACCCTCAAATCCCAAAGGATCCTGGGTTTTGGAATTCTTTTTCCCATCTCAACCCTCACATTCCCAAGGATCCTGGGTCCTGGGATTCTCGTTCCCGCCCCAACCCTAAAATTTTTCCAGAAAATTCCTGGGGGGGGGGGGGAACCCCAAACCAGTCCCAGTTTTTCTGGGAAAACCAAACTCATCACGTATCCGGAAAAGCCGTCACCTCCCGCTGCCGTCCCCGAGGTCACCCGGGGCTGACCCCGGGGGAGCTCCGGGATCTCCCATCCCCACGGGATCCCCAGGGACCCCCCAAAGGCTCGGGAAGCGCCACGGGAGGGACCCGCGGGGCCCATCCCGGATTCCCGGGCTCTCCGGGAGCTGCGGCCGCCGTTGCAGCCGGAGCATCCCGAGGAGGCGGCGGGGCCGGGAAGGGCCGGGGGTTTCCTGCGGGAGGGACCGGCCCCGCGGCGCTTCCGGCCATTCTTGCCGCTCCCCGGAGGGGTTCCAGAAAAAGCAGAGCGATCCAGGCCCGGCAGGAATGCCAGCCCTTCCCGAGGGATGGGGCGGGAGCCGGCCCTGACCCCAAACTGCGCTTTTGGGGTTTTCGGTGCCCGGCACCGAACCCAAACCCATCGGGGGCTCTTGGTGCTCCTAATCCCAGCGTGAACATTCCACTGGAATTCGGGATGGGATTCCCAGGGAAGCGTTGGGGTGCCCATCCCTGGGGGCGTCCTGGGAATTCCTGGAGGTGGCACTCGGGGATCTGGGCTGGGGACAAGGTGGGGACCGGGCACGGGGCGGGGTCAGTGACCTTGGAGGGATTTTCCAGCATAAATAATTCTGGGATCTGGGGTTGTGGAATTCTGGGGGTTTGGATTGTGGGATTCTGGGCTGTGGGAACACGGGATTTTGGATTCTGAGATTATGAGGTCCAGGGATTTCGGGATCCTGGGGTTTTGGATTCTGGGATTGTCAAATCTAGGGTTCTGGATTATGGGATTATGGGATTCTGGCATTCTGGATTGTGGGATTCTGGGGTTCTGGGATTCTGGGATTGTGGGAATAAGGGATTTTGGATTCTGAGATTCTGGGATTCTGGAATTTTGGGATTTGGGGGTTCTGGGTTCTGGGATTATGGGGCTCTGAGGTTCTGGGCTCTGAGATTCTGGCATTTGGATTTCTGGGATTCTGAGTGCTGGGATTTGGGGAATCCTGGATTCTGGGATTTGGGGATTCTGGGGTTCTAGGACTCAGGGTTCTGGGATTCCAGAAAGCCCCCCCACAGCACCGTGACCCCCCAGCCAGGGCTGTGCGGGGCTGTGACCCCCAGCCCCACCACGGGGCTCAGGGGGAGACTGTGGGGTACAGGGGGCATCTGTGGGGTGCAGGAGGTGTCTGTGGGGTGCGGGGGGCATCTGTGGGGTGCCCCAGCCCTGGGGTGCAGCGCAGCCCCGTTGGTCCCCGAGTCACGCGCCAGGGCCACCCCGGTGTCACCGAGCCGCCGGGGCCCTCAATATTTCATGAGAGAGGAATCGGCCGCTCCCTGCTCGGGTTACCCCAGAGCGCGTCCCTGCTGTCCCCAGCGCCAGCCCGGCGGCCTGGCACGGCCACCTGCTGCCACCCGGCCTGGCACGGCCATCTGCTGCCAGTCACTGCCACCACTGCCACCCTCTGCCACCCTCTGCCTGGCCAGGACCACCCACTGCCACCACTGCCACCCTCTGCCTGGCATGGCATGGCCACACGTTGCCACCCAGCCTGGCAGTGCCAGCCACTGCCACCCTCTATAACCCTCTGTCACTTGCTGCCTCCCGCTGCCACCACTGCTGCCTGGCCTGGCCGCTGCCACTCTCTGCCACACGCTGCCACCAGGCCTGGGCACTGCCATCCTCTGTCACTTGCTGTCACCCTCTGCAGCCACTGCCACCAGATCTGGCACCTGCTGTCACTGCTGCCACCCGCTGTCACCCACCGTCACCCACTGCCACTGCTGCCACCCTCTGCCACCTGGCCTGGCACCCACTGCCACTCGCTGCCACCCGCTGCCATCAGCTGCCACCGCTGCCCCCGCTGCCCCCCGCTGTCCCCAGCGCTGTCCCCTGCCCCAGCTGGGGACCGTCGCGGCGGTGGCACCGCGGGCCCGGCCCACGCGGGCTCCGGGCGGAGCCGCCTGCCCCCGAGCCGTGCCCGTTGTCACAGTGACAGCGGTGACAGCGGTGACAGAGCTGCGCTGCCTCCGGGAGTGGGATGGTGGCAATTTACTCTTTGTGCTCCTTTTAGCTGCGGCCTCCCGCTCCTGCTCCGCCGTGCCGGGGGGAGGGAGCTCGGGGAGCCGGGAATTCGGGGATCTGGGGGCTCAGGGAAGACAGGGGATGATTCGGGGGATTCGGGGATTTCAGGGAATTCGGGGAATTGGGGGATTCAGGGGAGTCGGGAATTGAGGGATTCAGAGGATTCAGGGGAGTCAGGGACTGAGGGATTTGGGGGGTTCAGGGGAGTCGGGAATTGAGGATTCGAGGGGTTCAGGGGAGTCAGGGACTGAGGGATTTGGGGGGTTCAGGGGAGTCGGGAATTGAGGATTCGAGGGGTTCAGGGGAGTCAGAGATTGAGGGATTCTGAGGATTCGGGGGATTCGGGGAAGATAGGGGATTCGAGGGATTCAGGGATTTCAGGGGATTCAGGGAATTGGGGGATTCAGGGGTTCAGGGGAGTCAGGGATTGAGGGATTCAGGGTATTGAGGGGAGTTGGGAATTGAGGAATTAGGGGGATTCAGGGAAGACAGGGGATTCGGGGGAGTCAGGGATTTTAGGGAATTCAAGGAATTGGGGGATTCAGGGGTTCAGGGGAGTCTGGGATTGAGGGATTCGGGGGATTGAGGGGAGTCGGGAATTGAGGGATTTGGGGGATTCAGGGGAGTCGGGAATTGAGGGATTCAGGGAATTCGGGGGATGCAAGGATTTCAGAGATTGTGGGGAGTCAGGGAATTTGAGGAATTCAGGGGAGTCAGAGAATTCACAGGGTTCAGGGATGCAGGGAATTTGGGGGTTCAGGGAATTCAGAGATTCAGGAGAATCAGGGGATTCAGGGATTCAGAGGATTCAGGGATTCAGGGGAGTCAGAGGATCTGAGGATTCAGGGACTGGGGGAATTCCACCCCACGGGTCTCCAGTGCATCCCACAGCTCCTCGCGGTCCTGGAGCCCCGGGAGGAGCTGGAGCAGCACATCCCGCCGGGCACGGAGCAGGGAGGGAACGGGACCTGTCCCTGTGCCCCAGCCCCGAGGGAATCCAGGGATTCAGGGCATGGAGTGGAGTCAGGGGATTTGGGGATCCGGGGGAGTCAGGGAAGTCAGGGATTCTGGGGATTATGGGGAGTCAGGGGATTTGGGGGATTCAAGGGGTTTGGGGATCCGGGGGAGTCAGGGAATTCAGGGATCTGGGGATTTAGGGGAGTCAGGGGATTTGGGGGATTCAAGGGATTTGGGGATTCAGGGAAGTCAGGCGTTCGGGGGATTTAGGGAATTTGGGGAGTTGGGGAATTTGGGGATTCGGAGGATTCAGGGGGTTTAGGGAATTTGGGTATTCAGGGAATTTGGGGATTTGGGAATTATGGGGATTTAGGGAATTTGGGTATTCAGGGAATTTGGGGATTCAGGAATTCGGGGGATTCCACCCCACGGTCCCCAGTGAACCCCACAGCTCCAGCTGGGAGGAGCTGGAGCAGCACATCCCACCAGGCACGGAGCAGGAAGAGGACAGGACCCTGTCCCTGTTCCCTGGCTCTGCTCATCCCAATTCCCAATTTTCCTCCCGTGCCAAGAGGGCCTGGAGCGCTCCAAGGACCCTCCAGCCACGGCTTTTCCCTGGAAAATCCGGGAGCAGCCCCACCGCACACGGATCCCTGAGCTGCACCCCAAATCCATCACAGCCAGAGAGGGGAAGGGGAGAACAGAATTCCCCTCTGGGAGAACAGAATTCCCCTCTGGAACGCAGGAGAGGGGAAGGGGAGAACAGAATTCCCCTCTGGAATGCAGGAGAGGGAAGGGGATCCCAGGCTGCTCCCTGGAATGTGAGAGGGGAAGGGGAGTTCAGGCCGTTCCCTTGGGATACAGGAGAGGGAGGAAGAGGAGCTGGAATGCCAGAGAGGAAAGGGAAGCAGGGGATGGCTCCCTGGAACACCGGGAGATGACAAAGGAGCCTGGGCTGCTTGCCTGGAACATTGAGAGGAGAGGGGGAGTCCAAGCTGCTCCCTGGAACGCTGGGAGAGGCCAGGATGCTTCCCTGGAACACTGGAGGTGGGAAAAGGGAAGCCCGGGCTGCGTCCCTGGAACAGCAAGAGATGGAAAAGGGAAGCCCAGGCTATTTCCTGGGAAAGTGGGAGAGGAGAGGGAAAGGGAGCCCAGGCTGCTCCCTGGGACATGGAAATAACCCAGGCTGCTCCCTAGGACATGGGAGAGGGAAAAAGGGAGCCCAAGCTGTTCCCTTGGGATACAGGAGAGGGGGAAGAGGAGCCTGGAACACTGAGAGAGGAAAGGGAAGCACAGGATGGTTCCCTGGAACACTGAGAGAGGAAAGGGAAGCACAGGATGGTTCCCTGGAACATTGGGAGAGGGAAAAGGAGCCCAGGATGGTTCCCTAGAACACTGAGGGAGGGAAAGGGGGAACCCAGGATGGCTCCTGGAACATTGGGAGAGGGAAAAGGGGAACCCAGGATGGCTCCTGGAACACTGGGAGAGGGAAAAGGGGAACCCAGGATGGCTCCTGGAACATTGGGAGAGGGAAAAGGAGAACCCAGGGTGGCTCCTGGAACACTGGGAGAGGGAAAAGGAGAACCCAGGGTGGCTCCTGGAACATTGGGAGAGGGAAAAGGAGAACCCAGGCTGGCTCCTGGAACACTGGGAGAGGGAAAAGGAGCCCAGGATGGCTCCTGGAACATTGGGAGAGGGAAAAGGAGAACCCAGGCTGGCTCCTGGAACACAGGAGAGGAGAAGGGGAGCCCAGGCTGCTCTCTTGGAATACAGGAAAGAGGGGAAGAGGAGCCTGGAACACCAAGAGATGGGAAAGGGAAGCACAGCCTGGCTCCCTGGAAGCTGTGAGAGGAGAGGGGGAGTCCAAGCTGCTCCCTGGAACACTGGGAGAGCCCAGCAGGCTTCCCTGGAACACTGAGGGAGGAGAAGGGGAAGCCCAGGCTGCTCCCTGGAATGTGAGAGGGGAAGGGGAGTTCAGGCTGTTCCCTTGGGATACAGGAGAGGGAGGAAGAGGAGCTGGAATGCCGAGAGGCAGGAAGGGGAGCCCGGGCTGCTTCCATGGAACACTGGGACAGGGAAAAAGAGCCCAGGCTGGTTCCTTGGAACATTGGGAGAGGGAAAGGGAGCCCAGGCTGCTTCTCTGGAACATGGAAAGAGCCCAGGCTGCTTCCCTGGAACACTGGGAGAGGGAAAAGGAGCCCAGGCTGCTTCCTTGCAACACTGGGAGAGGGAAAAGGAGCCCAGGCTGCTTCCTTGCAACACTGGGAGGGGGAAAAGGAGCCCAGGCTGCTTCCATGGAACATTAAGAGAGGGAAAAGGAGTCCAAGCTGCTTCCCTGGAACACTGGGAGAGGGAAAGGGGAACCCAGGCTGCTCCCTGGAACATGGAAAGAGCCCAGGCTGCTTCCCTGGAACACTGGGAGATGGGAAAGGGAGCCCGGCATGCATCCTGGTATGCAGGAGAGGAGAAGGGGAGTCGAAAATTCTCCCTTGGAATAGTGAGAGATGGGAAAAGGAGCCCAGGCTGCTTCCCTGGAACACCAAGAGAGGGGAAAGGAGCCCGGGCTGCATCCCTGGAATCCAGGAGGGAGGAAAAGGAGGCCGGGCTGCATCCCTGGAACACTGAGGGATGGGACAGGAGCTCGGGCTGCATCCCTGGAACACTGAGGGATGGAAAAGGAGCCCGGGCTGCATCCCTGGAACACTGAGGGATGGGAAAAGGAGCCCGGGCTGCATCCCTGGAACACCAAGAGAGGGGAAAGGAGCTCGGGCTGCATCCCTGGAATGCAGAAGGGAGGAAAAGGAGCCCGGGCTGCATCCCTGGAATCCAGGAGGGAGGAAAAGGAACCCAGGCTGCATCCCTGGGATGCAGGAGCCGGCAGAGGGGCCGGGCAGCATCCCTGGAACACTGAGGGGTGGGAAAGGAGCCCGGGCTGCATCCCTGGAACACTGAGGGATGGGAAAGGAGCCCGAGCTGCATCCCTGGGAGGCAGGAGCCGGCAGAGGGGCCGGGCAGCCCCCCCGGCCGTGTCCCCTCCCCGCACTCGCGCTCCACACGTGCCTCGCCGCCCGCACGTGGTGCCGCGCGGGGGAGGCAGCGCTGGGAATTTTTAGGGGCTGGAAATCTCGGCAGAACGTTCCGTAGCGTAGGGCTGCTCGGCTCGGGGAGCGCTCCAGAGCCGTTTTGGGGGGGGGTCGGGTGGTTTTGGGTGGTTTTGTGTCCCCCCCCGAGCACGACCGAGCAGCGCAGCCCCAAACACGGGTGGATCGGGCGGGGGGGTTCACACCAGAATTCCCACGATATTGAGAATATTCAGGAATTATCCATGGCTTGGGATGTTTAGGGTTTTCAGGCTGCCCAGCGACACCAAAACCCCCCAAATAAGAGTGGTGCCCCATCCCTGGGAGTGCCCAAGGCCAGGCTGGAGCAGCCTGGGAGGGTGAAAGGTGCCCGTGGATGGGGGTGAGCTTTGAACTGCCTTCCACCCAAAGCACTCCAGGATGATTTTCTGGGAATAAAAGGCCCCTCCTCGCTGCCTTTTTTGCCCCTTTGGCCTCGCCCAGGGCCCCCGTGCAGGCAGCACAAAGAGCCCCCCGAGTTATGTAAGAGCAGCTCTGAGGAGGAATTTTGGGAATCGGCTGCCTCCATCACCCGCAGGACGGGAGGACAGAAGTTTTTAGGGAAGTTTATCCAGGGGAAACCCAGAGGGGACCTGCACCTGCTCAGCTCTGGAATCTCCTTCCTCAAACCCCGGCTGGGAGGAGCAGAGAGGGGTAAATTCACTTTTCCCAAGACATCGGGGGGGCAACTTCACCAGCTGAGGCCCAGAAAGGATCGCAACCCCACAAACGCCATAAATCCCATTAATGCCGTGCTCGGGGCTGCCCGGCACCCCCGGAGCGCCGGGAACAGCTCCCGACCCGGGCCAGCCCGGCCGGGCGGAACTCCCTGCGCAACTTCAGCTCCCGCGCCCGGAAAATCGGATTTTTGAGGGGAGATCCACCCAATCCCGCCCAAACCGCGACCGGGGGAGCCGCAAAACCAACACCAGGCCCCGGCCGGAACCCCCCCACCGCCGCCCCGAACTCTGCCGCCGCCCCCCCTGCCTGCCGCCGGCTCCCGTTCCCGGGAAAATCCGCCCCCGAAATCCCGGCAGGAGCCCATGGCTGCCAGCCCCGCGCACGCCTCGTTCCCCGCTTCGCTCCCCCGAACCCGCCGCGCTCGGCTGCCCACGCGCCCCGGGCACATCGCAGCCCCCGCTGCCCGTTCCCAGCTCCGCCGAAAGCCGAGCCTCGGCCTCCCCCCGCCCATCCCCGCCGCTCCGGGGCCGGCCCCGCTGCCGCCCGCCCGCCGAACGCCCCGGGGCACCCCCGGCCCCCGCGCTGCCCCCGCAGCATCCCCCGCGCCCCCGCCCCCGACCCCGGGGCCGCGCATCCCGCGCCGCCCGCCTCCTCCGCTGCCTCCCGGTGCCTCCCGGTGGCTCCCGGTACCTGCGGGGCTGCGGGCGGCGCGGCCCGAGCCACCATCGCCGCGGCGGCCGCCGGCGGCGGAGCGGGGCGGGAGCGTTGCGGGAGCGTTGCGGGGCGGGGGCGGCGGCGGGGCCGGGCGGGGAGCGGCGCGCACGGCGGATCCCCCGCGGGCTCGGCCCCCGCCGCCGGCAGCGGGGCTCAGTTTTAGGAGTTGTCATGGCAACGGCCAGCCCGGTGCGCACGGAAGGGGCGGGCGCACGGAAAACTTCGGCGGCTCCGCGGGGGTCCCGGTACCCCCGAGCTCCCGCCGATCCCCCGGTTCTTGCGCACTCCCCCCTCCCGGACCCCCCGTTTCTCGGTGTCCCCCGGCATCTCCCGTCCCGCCCCGCCCGCCCCGCGGGGTTCGGTCCCCCCCGGGATGAGCCGGGGGGCGGGGGGCAGCGCCGACCCCCGCGCCGGGCAGCGAGAGCAGCGCCGCTCCCTCCTCGGTGCCCCCCGAGTCCCCCGAACCCCGGGGCCGACCCGCCCGGTGACCCCGGGGCGAGGCACCGGCACCGCCCCGGCCCCTCCGGGGGCACCGGGCGCTCCTGCCCCGCTGGTCCCGGCCCCGCAGCCCCGCCGGGGAGCGGAGCAGCCCCAGCCCCGCGCTCGGGGGGCGGCCGGACCCCCCGGGCCGGCCCGGTGCCGTTACCTGGCTCGGTGCCCCTCTCGCCGGCGGCCGCTCCGCTGCTGGCGCCCGCGGGGCCGGATCCCGCAGGAAACTCCCGGCCCCGGCGGCTCCGCTCGGCCCCTTTCCTGCCAGGAAGGGACACCCGGCCCCGCCGGCCACCGCCCCCCGCCGCCTCCCGCCCGGCCAGGGACAGCGGGGACAGCCCGGGGGACAGCGGGGACAGCCCGAGGGACAGCGGGGACAGCCCGAGGGACAGCCCGGGGCACCCAGGGGACAGCGGGGACTGCCCGGGGGACAGCCCGGGGCACCCAGGGGACAGCGGGGACTGCCCGGGGGACAGCCCGGGGCACCCAGGGGACAGCGGGGACAGCCTGGGGGACAGCGGGGACAGCCCGGGGCACCCAGGGGACAGCCCGGGGCTCTCCCCGGCCGCGGGGCACCGCCAGTGGGGACGGGGCACACGGGGCAGAGGCAACTGCGGGGGCGGGCATGTGGCGTGTCCAGCTCTGGGGGCAGCGCCCGGCTCCGGGACCTTTAGAGTCAGTGCCAGCTGTGGGGTCAGTGCCGGCTGTGGGGTCAGTGCCGGCTGTGGGGTCAGTGCCTGGCTGTGGGGTCAGTGCCAGCTGTGGGGTCAGTGCCTGGCTGTGGGGTCAGTGCCAGCTGTGGGGTCAGTGCCTGGCTGTGGGGTCAGTGCCAGCTGTGGGGTCAGTGCCTGGCTGTGGGGTCAGTGCCGGCTGTGGGGTCGGTGCCTGGCTTTGGGGTCAGTGCCAGCTTTGGGGTCAGTGCCAGCCCTGTGGTCAGTGCCCGCTGTGGGGTCAGTGCCAGCTGTGGGGTCAGTGCCTGGCTGTGGGGTCAGTGCCTGGCTGTGGGGTCAGTACCGGCCCTGTGGGGTCAGTGCCAGCTGTGGGGTCAGTGCCAGCTGTGGGGTCAGTGCCGGCTTTGGGGTCAGTGCCAGCTGTGGGGTCAGTGCCAGCCCTGTGGTCAGTGCCAGCTGTGGGGTCGGTGCCGGCTCCGGACGCGCTGCCCGGCCCTATCGGGAGCACAGGAAACACCTTGGCGGGACCAGGATTGTCCCTTCCTGCGGGACCCGGGCGGGGACAGACCCGGCACGGGGACAGAGGGACACGGGGACAGAGGGACACGGGGACAGGCGGTGCCCCGGCTGTGGCGCTCGCGGTGGCGCTGCCCCGGCCAGGCGTGGGTGGGGACACAATGGGGCAGTGCCGGAGCTGGGCGGGGACAAGGGGACAAGGGGACAAGGGGACAAGGTCACAGCTCCTGCCGGGCACAGGGCCAGCTCACAGCGCTGTCACCCTTGGCACGGAAGGAGGAACTCGCCCCCTCCCACACCGCTGCCCGCCCTGCCTGTCCCCATGTCCCCTGCCCTTGTCCCCCGCGTGCCCCCGACGCCTCCAGCTGCTGTCCCCATCCCCCTTTTTCCTGTCCCCCCTGGATGTCCCCATCCCCCTTTTCCTGTCCTCCCTTTTCCTGTCCCCATTCCCTTTTCCTGCCCTCTCCGATGTCCCCAAGCCCTCCCTGCCCTGCTGTGCCCCTCCAGCTGTCCCCTGCCCTCTCATGTGTCCCCTCACCTCCTTTTCCTGCTCCCCCCATGTCCTGTCCCTGTCACCCCCCCATGTCCCCACGCATGTCCCTCTCCCCCTTTCCTGTCCCCATGTGTGTCCCCATGCCTCTTCCTTGTCCCCACGTGTGTCCCCATCCCTGCACCGGGTCCCCATGTGTTTCCCTGTCCCCCCCTCTATGTCCCCATCCCTTTCCCCTGTCCCCCACACTGTCCCCACGCGTGTCCCTGTCACCCCCACATGTGTGACAAAGCCACATGCCAGTGCCCCCGAGTGCCACCCTCCCTCCTGCCACAGCCCTGCCACCAGAGCAGTCTCAGAGCTCAGGGACAGAGGGGACAGAGGCGACACGCCCACCCCCGGACAGCTCCAGCACTGCCGGGGATCTGTGTCCCTTCCTCCTCTGTCCGTGTCGCCGTTGTCACCCCCGGCTCAGGGACAGCGCCCGGGTTTGTCCTTTGGCCTGGTTCGGATCCAGAGGTTTTATTGGGATTTTGGGGTTTTTTTACCTCGGGGAGGGGAAACATCCCGGATTTCCTCCAGGAGAGCCGAGGAGGCGCCGCTCCCCGCGGGCTGCCCTGTCCCCCAGATTCCAGGAGCTCTCCGAGGGGCCAGGACAATTCCAGCAACCCCAGGGCACTGGGAACAAATCCTACTGGGATGGTGGGGATGGGGCCAGACCCTCACATGGGAGTGGGATTGGGATTGGGATCAGGAAATGAGGACTGGGATGGGGAATGGGATTGGGAGCAGGACCGGGAATGGGACCAGGAGTGGGATCAGGAATGGGATTGGGAATGGGACCAGGAGTGGGATCAGGAAAGGGATTGGGAATGGGACCCCTCTGATCCCAATGGATCCCACTGGGCATCCCTGGGATCCCCCTGGATCTTGCTGGGCACACAGCCAGGGCTGGCAGCTCCCAGGACAATCCCCTGTCCGGTATCCTGAGTTCCCAGCTCCTACTCTGGAGAATTCCAGGTGTTCCCTGGGCACCCGGCTGGGGAAGGGCCAGGAAGGATCCAGGCAGATTTTGGGAAAAACCCAGGCAGGATCTGGGCAGGGCTTGGACAGGATTTGGGAAAAATCCAGGCTGGGTTTGGGACAGAATTTGGTCAGGACCAAGAGAAGACCCAGGCAGGGTCTGGGGGAGGCCCAGGCAGGCTCAGCTCAGGTTGCCACCGACCCGTGCAGGGCTGGCTCAGGCTGTCCCCACACCTCAGCAGGTGGCAGGTGGCCCTCAGCAGGTGACACACGTGGGGACAGAGCCCGTGTCCCTTCACAGCCAGCTCCCCACTGCCCTGAACGCCAGGAAAACCCCACCCAGCCGCTCCTAAAATCCTGGGATAAATCCATCCAACTGCACCCCTAAATCCAGGGATAACCCCATCCAGCTGCACCCCTGAATCCCAGGAAAACCCTATCCAGCTGCACCCCTAAACCCCAGGATAGCTCCATCCAGCTGTACACTTAAGTCCCAGGACAACCCCATCCAGCTGGGATAACCCCATCCAGCTGCTCCCCTAAATCCTGGGATAACCCCATCCAGCTGCACCCCTAAATCCCGGGATAACCCCATCCAGCTGCACCCCTGAATCCCGGGATAACCCCATCCAGCTGCACCCCTAAATCCAGGGATAACCCCATCCAGCTGCACCCCTGAATCCCAGGATAACCCCATCAAACTGCACCCCTAAATCCAGGGATAAGCCCATCCAACTGCGCCCCTGAATCCCGGGATAACCCCATCCAGCTGCTCCCCTAAATCCAGGGATAACCCCATCCAGCTGGGATAACCCCATCCAGATGCTCCCCTAAATCCAGGGATAACCCCATCCAGCCGCTCCCCTAAATCCAGGGATAACCCCATCCAGCCGCACCCCTAAATCCAGGCATAACCCCATCCAGCTGGGATAACCCCATCCAGCTGCACCCCTGAACCCCGGGATGACCCCACCCAGCCGGGATAACCCCACCCAGCCGCTCCCCTGGCTCCCGGGTTGGATTTTAGGATGAGCATTTTCCCCCTGGGCGCTGCCCAGGCTCCCCAGGGAACGGTGACATTCCCAGAGCTCCGGGTGGCGTTTCGGGGTGTCCGTGCAGGGCCAGGAGCTGGATGCTGATCCTCTCGGGTCCCTCCAGCTCAGGATTTCCGTAAGCCCTGGATTCTGCCCCAAAACGGGGAGGAGGGACCCGCCCAGCCATGGATTTGCTGCCACCTAGAGCGGGCACGGGAGCTGGAACCTCGGGAAGTTCGGGGAATTCCAAGCCCCGCACCCGGGAACTGGCGGGATGGAAAGCGGCTCTTCCCGAAAGGATTTGGGAATTCTGGCCGCCGCCAAACTCCCGGCACAGGGGATGCGGTGCCCGTTCCAGGCTTCCCTGAGCATGGAAAACCTGGAAATGCGGGAGGGAAGCCGCCAAAAATCCCTCCTGGACGAGGTGGGAATGTGGGAGAGGAGGCTCAGGGGGATTTCAGCATTGCCCAGTGATGGCAGAAACTAAAATAAAACACCCCAAAACTTTAAAAAATCTACCCCAAAACGCCACCAGGAACACAGGAAATCAGCACAGGCACACAGAGAAATTGTGGGATGTTCAAAATCCTCGGGAATATCCAAAACCCTGCACGTGCAGGATTTAGGGGTGCGGCTGGATGGGGTTATCCCGGCTGGATGGGGTTATCCCGGGATTTAGGGGTGCGGCATGATGGGGCTATCCCGGGATTTAGGGGTTCAGCTGGATGGGGTTATCCCGGCTGGATGGGGCTATCCCGGGATTTAGGGCTGCAGCTGGATGGGGTTATCCCGGCTGGATGGGGCTATCCCGGGATTTAGGGGTTCAGCTGGATGGGGTTATCCCGGCTGGGTGGGGTTGTCCTGGGATTTAGGGTCGCGGGTGCATCTGGATGGGTTTATCCCGGCTGGATGGGTTTATCCCGGGATTTAGGGGTACAGCTGGATGGGGTTTATCCTGACTGTATGGAGTTATCCCGGGATTTAGGGGTGCGGCTGGATGGGGTTATCCTGGGATTTAGGGGTGCATCTGGATGGGGTTATCCCGGCTGGATGGGTTTGTCCCGGGATTTAGGGTCCGAGCAGCCCCCGGGATTGGCCCGGGTGAGCTCCAGCCTGAATCCCCGGTGCTCCCGGGCCAATTCCTGCCGCTCCCGGAGCGTCCCCGCATCCTCCCCCCGCTGCTGGCGCCGCCCGAGGCGCAGATGGAGCGGAGCAGACGCCGTCTGTGGGAAGTGGCGCCGGGAACACGCCCGGGGACAGCTCCAGCTGGCGCCTGCGGGGTGGCAGCGGCTGCGCGGGGACATCCCGGAGCCATCTGTCACCTGCAGCCCGCCCAGAACCGCCCCCAGCCCCGGAGGTTTCCGCGGGGAGCGATCCCGGCTCTGCCCGGCCCCGGGGGAGCGGGGATGGATTTGGGACCGGAGATGGGACCGGGGAGCGGCCCCAAAGGGACGCAAATCTTTGGGATCAGATCTGGGATCGGGGAGTAGTGGTGACAACGGAACTGCCCCAAAAGGGACGCAAATCTTCAGGATCAGATCTGGGATTGAGGAGCAGCAGTGACAATGGAGCTGCCCCTTAGGGGACACAAATCTTTGGGATCGGGGAGCAGCGGTGACAATGGAGCGGCCTCTAAGGGACACGAATCTTTGGGATTGGAGAGTAGTGGTGACAATGGAGCGGCCCCTAAGGGACACAAATCTTTGGGATCCAGGAGCGGCGGTGGCACCGGGTCTGCCCCTGAGGGGACACGAATCTTTGGGATCGGGGAGCAGCGGTGACAATGGAGCTGCCCCTGAGGGGACACGAATCTTTGGGATCGGGGAGCAGCGGTGACACCGGAGCTGCCCCAAAGGGACGCAAATCCCCGTGCCCTCCATGGCCGCTCCTCCCCGATCCGAGCCCTCCCTCCTGCCGGAACCGCGGCGGTTCCCGGGAAGCCGCGGCTGCCCCGTCCCTGCAGTGCCCGGGGCCGGCTGGGACCCGCGGGCCCGGCGGGAGGAGGTGGCCCTGCCCTGGCCACCGTCGTTACGGTCCCCGCCACCCGCGCCGTTCCAAGGTTCCAGCGCTCTGTGACATCACTTCGGTCCGCCGCACGCAGAGGTGACAGCTCCGCTCCGGCTCTGCCGCCTGCGCTGGCACCGATGGCTCTTCTGTGGCTGCTCGTTCTGCTGGCCCTGGCCGGGCCCGTGGGGGGCACCTGGGACACCTGCAGGTCAGTGGCCCGGGGGGCTCGGGGACACTCGGGGCTTCTGGGCACAGAGGAGCCCCTCGGGGTGCCTGTCCCTGCTGTCCCCGAGCAGGGCAGTGATGGCTTTGTGCTTCCAGAGGCACCTGCGGGCTCCGGCCCATGGCTTTTGACCACAGCTCTGTGGTTGCTGAGTATTCCGAGGACAACGACTACGAATCCCTGGATTCTTCCGACGGCACCGCCCAGTACCCGGTTGGATCTCCTGGGGTCCACCCGGGGGCCTGGCCTGGTGTCATCAGTGTCCAGGCCACCTGGGACAACGGCACGTGGCACATGTGCTCCGGGGCACTCATCCACCCCCAGTGGGTGCTCACGGTGGCCAGCTGCTTCGCCAGGGCTGGGTAAGGAGGAGCAGGGACAGGAGTGTCCCCACAGGGAGGGGCAGGGATGACCCCGCAGGAGAATCAGGGATGTCCCCAGAACAGGGTCAGGGGAGTCACCAGAACAGGGTCAGGGGAGTCACCAGAACAGGGTCAGGGATGTCCCCAGAACAGGGTCAGGGATGTCCCCAGAACAGGGTCAGGGATGTCCCCGCAGCGCAGGGAGGTGCCCGGAGCAGACAGGGAATTGTGCTGCCGCAGTCCCCGGCTCTGCTCCCTGTCACCCCTCTGTCCATCTCCTGCTCCCCAGGGACATCTCCCGCTGGGAGGTGGTGATCGGGGCGACGGATCTGAGCCAGCCGGGCCCCGAGGCGCAGCTGCGCCACATCCAGACCCTGCTGGTTCACCAGTACTACGATCCCCGCACGGCCCGGAACAACATCGCGCTGCTGGAGCTGGACCAGCCCGTGGAGTGCAGCGACTACATCCAGCTGGGCTGCGTGCCCGACGGCTCCCTGGCGGTGTCCGAGCTGAAAACCTGCTACATCGCGGGCTGGAGGAACGCCCCGGACAGCGGTCAGTGCCCGCCCGGGGCAGGGCCGGGCCGAGCCGCGGGCACACGGCCCCGGGCAGGGACGCGGCGGGCCGGGGGCTCGGCGGGGGCACGGCCCGGGCCCGGCCCGGGGGCTCGGCCGCGAGCGCGGGGCCGTGCCCGGGGGCCGCCGCTCAGTGCCCTCTGTGCCCGCAGCCCCCAGCCCACGCCTGGTGCTGCAGGAGGCCAAGGTGCGGCTCATCGACGTCCAGCTGTGCAACAGCAGCCGCTGGTACGGGGGGGCCGTGCACCCCCAGGACCTGTGCGCGGGGTACCCGCGGGGCGGCATCGACACCTGCCAGGTGGGGCTGGGCCCGGGCTGGGACAGGGACCCTGAGCCCCCCTGGGCCCCACGGCACCCCCAGAGCCACCCTGGGCCCCACGGCACCCCCAGAGCCAGCACAGGGACCCTGAGCCACCCTGGGCCCCACAGAACCCCCAGAGCCATCACAGGGACCCTGAGCCCCCCTGGGCCTCACAGAACCCCCAGAGCCACCCTGGGCCCCACAGAACCCCCAGAACCAGCACAGGGACCCTGAGCCCCCCTGGGCCCCACGGCACCCCCAGAGCCAGCACAGGGAACCCCCAGAGCCACCCTGGGCCCACAGAACCCCCAGAGCCACCCTGGGCCCCATGGAACCCCCAGAGCCACCCTGGGCCCCACAGAACCCCCAGAACCAGCACAGGGACCCTGAGCCCCCCTGGGCCCCACGGCACCCCCAGAGCCCCCCTGGGCCCCACGGCACCCCCAGAGCCCCCCTGGGCCCCACAGAACCCCCAGAGCCACCCTGGGCCCCACGGAACCCCCAGAGCCAGCCAGGCCCCAACCATGGCCTGCTCCTGTCTGGGCCTGGCCCGGTGCCCTCCCCGCCCCGTGTCCCCACCACTGACGGGTGTCCCCTGCCCATCTCCGTGTCCCTGCCCAGTGTCCCCTTGTCCCCAAGGCTGGCACTGTCCTTCCATGGGATCCCAGGCAGCTCTGAGGGGCCGGGTTGGGCCGGCCCGGCCTGGCTCAGCCCCTGACCCCTCTCTCCTGTCGCAGGGGGACAGCGGGGGTCCCCTGGTCTGCAAGGACAACACCGGTGACTACTTCTGGCTGGTGGGGCTGACCAGCTGGGGCAAGGGCTGTGCCGGGGCCAAGCGCCCCGGGGTGTTCACGTCCACCCAGAACTTCCACACCTGGATCCAGGTGCAGATGGGGCTGCTCCCGCCCGAAGCTGACGCTGCTCCACCCGAGCCCTTCCCGAGCCCGGAGGAAGAGCCCGAGGGAGACTTGGATGATGAGATGAATCCCAACCCGGATGACTCGGAGGATTACTCGAAGGTTTCATTCCAACAACAGATCCTGGGGAAATTCCTGAACCTGCTGCTGGAGCTCCTGCAGTTCCTGAAGGGAGAGGAAGCCTGAGCAGCGGGATGAGCTGATCCAGTTCTGGCAACCGTTCCCTGCCGGGGCCGTGGCTGTGGGGCCAACCCAGCCCCGGCGCCCAGGGCTGCTGTGCCCTGCCCACGCTGACCCCTGCGCCCACCCCGATGGTGAATCATCCACTTTGTGCTTCAATTAGAGTTGTTCCCGTTCCCAGTTAGCCACCGTGTCCAGTTCAGTCTCCTGGGGAAACAAGGATGGGACAATCTGGGGGGAAAGGGCGGGGTTGGGTCTGGTTTGGGGGAGATGAGGGGGAGCCGGGGAGGGGAGGGGAGGATGGAGAGGGGGAGAAACTGCTCCAGCCCAGGTTCCCAGCAGAGCCTCAGGTGTGCCAGTCCCGGGAAAAGTCCTAGAGAGGGACAGCAATGGGGACAGCTGGAGCTGCCATCCTGGGGTCCCGTGGGGGTGCTGGAAGTGCCACCCTGAGCTGCTGCTGCTGCCACCCAGGGCTGTCCCCTCTGTCACCAGCTCGTGTCTCTGAGGCTGCTGGATCCCATCTCATGTTCCTGCTGTAGGAGCAGGACCCAAGCTGTGCTCCCGGCCTCCCGGCAGTGGCACCAGAGGAGCGGGCAGGGACAGATCCGAGGAATTTCCCTGCACAGGAGGCAGAGCTGCCCTGGGCGGAGACCACAGCGGCGTGGAGCCCCCTCCCTGGGGACATTCCCGAGCTGCCCAGAGGCCATCCCGTGCTCTGCGATGTCCCTCCCTGGGGACATTCCCAGCTGCCCCATCCCGTGCCCGGCACGGCCCCTCGGAACTACAACTCCCAGCGCGCCCCGCGGCCTCCGGGCCGCCATGTGCATCACGTGACCGGCTGGGGCACTGCCGGCACCGCCCCGGGACCGCACGGGGACGTCCCGGGACAGCACCGGGACCGCGCCGGGACACCGGGGGACACCGGGGGACACCGCGCCATGGGGCCGCAGGGCCGACACCACCCCTGGCTGCTGCTGCTGCCGCTGCTGCCGCTGCTGCTGCCGCTGCTGCCGCTGCCGCCCGTGCGCGCCGCCGCCGCCCGGCCCAACTTCGTGCTGGTGCTGGCGGACGATCTGGGCTTCGGGGACCTGGGCAGCTACGGGCACCCCTCGTCCGCCACGCCGCACCTGGACCGGCTGGCGGCCCGCGGGCTGCGCTTCACCGACTTCTACAGCAGCGCCGCCGTCTGCAGCCCGTCCCGGTACGGCCCCCGCGGCGGGAACCGCAGGGACGGGCGGGCACGGAGCTGGGGTGTCCCGGGATAAACGGGCGGGGACGGAGCTGGGGTGTCCCGGGATAAACGGGCGGGCATGGAGCTGGGGTGTCCCGGGATAAACGGGCGGGGACGGAGCTGGGGTGTCCCGGGATAAACGGGCGGGGACGGAGCTGGGGTGTGCCGGGATAAACGGGGGAACAAACTTGCCGTGTCCCGGGAGAGAGAGGGATAAACACACCGTGTCCCGGGAGAGACAGAGGGATAAACCCACCGTGTCCCGGGATAAACGGGCGGTCGTGAATCTGCGGTGTCCCGGGATGGACGGGTGGTGGTGAACCCGCCGCATCCCGGGATAAAGCAGTAGTGATCAACCTGCGGTGTCCCGGGACACGTGGGGGGACAAACCCACCGTGTACCCGGGACAGACGGGCGGTGCTGCCCCCGCGGTGTCCCCGCGGTGTCCCCGCGGTGTCCCGGGGCTGTCCCCTGCCCGTGTCCGTGTCCCGTTCCAGCGCGGCGCTGCTGACCGGCCGGCTGCCGGTGCGCTCCGGGATCTACCCGGGCGTGTTCGAGCCGGGCTCGCGGGGCGGGCTGCCGCTGGCCGAGCTCACGGTGGCCGAGCTGCTCAAGGGCCGGGGCTACGCCACCGCCATGGTGGGCAAGTGGCACCTGGGCTTCGGGCAGAACGGCTCCTTCCTGCCCGTGCACCAGGGCTTCGACCACTTCCTCGGAGTGCCCTACTCCCACGACCAGGTGAGCCGGGCCGGGCCGGGCCGGGCCGGGCGGGGCCGGGGTCTGCGCTGGGCAAAGCCCCCGGGCGGCTGGGACCGCTGGGGAGGGTGCCTTGGGAGGGCTGAGCTGGAACAGAGGCGGATAAATGCATTTTTAATATTTAATACTGATAAATTTAATTTTTAATTTAAAATTTATTTTTAGTATATATTAAAAATTATTTTATTTCTTTATTTTTAGTATATTTAAAATTTATTTTAGTATATATTTAATTTCGATAAATATTAAATATTTGATATTTAAATAAATTAATAAAATATTATAGATAAAATTTAAATAACTAAACTATTATAAATATTATTAGAATATATCTTCTGCATTCTATATTCTATTATATCATATATAATGCATATAAAATTTATTATCTAGATTATATATGTTATAGATTATATGTATTATATATTATTAAGTATTACTGAGTATTATATTGTAAATAAAATACATAAAAGGAATACATTTACTTATAAAATATTAAATAGGTAAATTTGATAATATAATATATAATACGCTTATATATAAGTATATATTCTATTATATTATTAATATTTATATTATAATACATATACTTATATATAATATATATACTTATATATTGTTAAGGAAATTTAATATTTAGTGTTAAATAACATTTAATATTTATTAAATAAAGCAGGGATTCATGGAAAGGATCTCCTGCATGGATGCACCTGGGGCAGCACCAGAGCCCAGCCAGGGCTGCACCCAAGATGAACCAAAACGGCCCCAAAATCCCCGAGCGCTGCCGGGGTCTCTCCCTGGGATCAGCTCTGCTCCATTTGCACCTTGCAGTTCATTGTCCCATCCCAGCTTCAGCCCCTGCAGTCCCACCCTGCTTGTTTTTCTCTCTGCAGCCCACGGGGTTTGTGCTCCTGGCTGAGATTTGGCTCATTTGTCCTTGGTGCCCAGCTGGAGCAGGAATTGTTTTGTCTCCCTGCTCTGTGCACAGAGCTCACCATCCCATAAAAGGAAGCTCAGAGTGGGAAATGAATTTGTAGATACTTTAAAAAAATAGAGAAAAAATTTAAAATGTCAGAATTTAAACCCCTGAAATGGAGGGACCCGGAGCACGGCGGCAGAGCCGCGCCCCCAGCCCCGCCGTGTGTTGCAGGGCCCCTGCCAGAACCTGACGTGCTTTCCCCCGGACACCAAGTGCTTCGGGACGTGCGACCAGGGCGTGGTGGCCGTGCCGCTGCTCTGGAACCAGAGCATCGTGCAGCAGCCGCTGTCCTTCCCCGAGCTGGGGCCGCTCTACCGCCGCTTCTGCCGCGAGTTCATCGCCCGCTGCGCCCGGCTGCGCCAGCCCTTCCTGCTCTACTACGCGTCCCATGTGGGCAGCGGGCACGGCCGGGAGCGGGGGCACGGGGAGGGAGGGGAGGGGAAAGGGGGAAGAGGAAAGGGGAGGGAGAAGGGGAAAGGGGAAAGGGGAAAGGGGAGAGAAAAGGGAAGGGAGAAGGGAAAAGGGGAGAGAAAAGGGAAGGGAGAAAAGGGAAGGGAGAAGGAAAAAAAGGGAAGGGAAAAGGGGAAATGGAGAAGGGAAGGGAAACGGGGAAGGGAAAAGGAAAAAGAGGGAAGGGAAATGGAGGAGGGAAGGGAAGGGAAAAGGGGAAGAGAAGAGAAGGAGAAGGAAGAGGGGGAAGGGAAAGGGGAAGAGGGAAGGGAAAAGGGGAAGGGGAAGAGAAAAGGGGAGAGAAAAGGGAAAAAGGGGAAGGGAAAAGGGGAAATGGAGAAGGGAAGGGAAAAGGAAAATGGGGAAGGGAAATGGGAAGGGAAGGGAAAAGAAAAAAGAAAAAAGAGAGGGAGGGAAGGGAGAAGGGAAGGGAAAAGGGGAAGAGAAAAGAGAAGGAGAGGGAAGAGGGGAAGGGAAGGGAAAAGGGAAGAGGAAAGGGAAAAGGGGGAGAGGAAGGGAAGGGGAGAGGGGGAAGGGGAAGGGAAAAGGGAAGGGGTGGGAAAAGGGGAAGGGAAAAGGGAAGGGAAGGGAGCCCAAGTCCCATGGGGAGAACAGGGCAGCATCTCCCCTCCTGCCATCCCAAAATCTGCTCCTGGATGACCTGGGCTTGGTGTCCCCGATCCTGTTGGGATGGTGCTTTTGGGCTGCTGCTTCCCGCAGCTTTCCCCTCTTCCCTGCGCCATCCCCAGGGAAAACTCCCCACCCCGGAGCTCCCGTTGTGCCACCGCCGAGACTTGGGGACAAACCTCCCCCGGGCTGGTGGCTTTTGTCCCCTCCCGCGGGGGGCCGGCTGTCCCCGGCTGTCCCCGTTGATGGCGGTGCCTGTCCCCTGGCAGCACACGCACTACCCGCAGTTTGCCAGCCGGGAGTTCGCGGGCACCACGCGCCGGGGACCCTTTGGGGACGCGCTGGCCGAGTTCGATGGCTCCGTGGGACAGCTGCTGCAGGCGCTGCAGGACAACGGCCTGGAGAACGACACCCTGCTCTTCGTCACCTCGGACAACGGGTGAGGGGCTGGCACGGCTGGCACCGCGGGCTCCTGCACGGGGGGACGCGGCTGTGAGCTCGGTGTTGTGTGACAGAAACATCCCAGGGCTCGGGCCAGGCGGGTGACAGCCACAAATGTCACCCAGGGCTCGGGCCAAGCGGGTGACAGCCCCCAAATGTCACCCCGGGTCAGGTGTGTGACACCCCCCAAATGTCACCCAAGGGTTGTGCTGGCAGTGGGACACCCCCAAATGTCACCCACGGGTTGGGTCATCAGTGTGACATCCCCAAATGTCACCCTGGGGTTGGGCCAGGCAGGTGACACCCCACAAATGTCACCCAGGGCTCGGGCTAGGCGGGTGACAGCCCCCAAATGTCACCCAAGGGTTGGGCCAGGTGGGTGACACCCCACAAATGTCACCCAAGGGTTGTGCTGGCAGTGGGACACCCCCAAATGTCCCCCAGGCTTTGTGCCAGGCATGTGACACCCCCAAATGTCCCCTGGGGTTTGTGCCAGGTGTGTGGTACCCCCAGATGTCCCCTGGGGTTTGTGCCAGGCATGTGACACCCCCAAATGTCCCCCAGAGGTTGGCTCAGATGTGTGACACCCCCAGATGTCCCCCAGGGGTTGGGTCATCAGTGTGACACCCCCAAATGTCCCCCAAGAGTTGGGTCAGCAGTGTGACAACCCCAATGTCCCTTGGGGTTTGTGCCAGGTGTGTGACACCCCCAAATGTCACCCAAGGTTTGTGCTGGCAGTGTGACACCCCCAGATGTCCCCCAGGGGTTGGGGTGTCCCAAATGTCCCCCAGGGGTTGGGGTGTCCCAGAGTCCCCCAGGGTTGGGGTGTCCCAGAGTCCCCCAGCCCCTGTGTGGGGTGACCCCGCTGGGGGGCCCCTCTCGGGGGTGTCACAGCCCTCGGCCGCCCCCGGGCTGGCAGAGCCCCCCTGGCCCGGGGCCCCCCTGTCCCCAGCAGGGCGGCCGGGCGTGGCGCCGGTGCCAGCGCGTCCTTGTCCCTTATCCCTTATCCCTTGTCCCTTGTCCCTTGTCCCTTGTCCCCAGCCCCTCGACGCTGCGCAGGGCACGCGGGGGCAGCGCCGGCCACCTGCGCTGCGGCAAGGGCACCACCTACGAGGGCGGCATGAGGGAGCCCGCCCTGGCCTACTGGCCCGGCAGGATCACGCCAGGTGAGCCGGGCCGGGACGGACCGGGACTGACCGGGATGGACCGGGACAAACCAGGACAGGCTGGGAGAAACCGGTACAGGCCGGGACGGACCGGGACTGACCGGGATGGACCGGGAGAAACCAGGACAGACCGGGACTGACCGGGATGGACCGGGACAGACTGGGACTGACCGGGACAGACCGGGACAGACTGGGTCAGACTGGGACAGACCGGGACAGACCGGGACAGACTGGGACAGACCGGGACTGACTGGGACAGGCTGGGACGAACTAGGACAAACAAGGTCAGACCGGGCCAGACTGGGACAAACCGGGACAGACTGGGAGAAACCAGGACAGGCTGGGACAGACCGGGACAAACAGGGCCAGACCGGGCCAGACTGGGTCAGACTGGGTCAGACTGGAAGAAACCGGGCCAGACCAGGACAGACTGGGACAAACAGGGTCAGACTGGGACAGACCGGGCCAGACCGGGACAGACCGGGCCAGACTGGGTCAGACTGGGAGAAACCGGGCCAGACCAGGACAGACTGGGTCAGACCAGGACAGACCGGGTCAAACCGGGTCAGACTGGGACAGACCGGGTCAGACCAGGCCAGGCCGGGTCAGACCAGGCCAGGCCAGGTCAGACGGGCCAGACCGGGTCAGACCGGGTCAGACCAGGCCAGACCGGGTCAAACCGGGCCAGACTGGGTCAAACCGGGTCAGACTGGGTCAGACCGGGCCAGGCCGGGACAGACCAGGCCAGACCGGGTCGGACGGGCCGCACGTGGCGCTGTGCCCGCAGGGGTGACCCACGAGCTGGCCAGCACGCTGGACATCCTGCCCACGCTGGGAGCCCTGGCTGGCGCCGCCCTGCCCCAGGTGGCCCTGGACGGCTTCGACCTGAGCCCGCTGCTCCTCGGGGCCACCAAGGTGAGTCACCACGTGCGGGGTGGGCTCTGCAGAGTGAGTTAGGATCATTTACATCCGTTTATTGAAATTGGAAATAATAACAATAACAATAATAATATAATAACAACAACAACTCGGATTTTTCATGCAGAAAAGCTGATTTTTATTACTTTATTTAAAATAAATTATAATAGTTATAATTGATTATAATTATTATATTAAATTATAATTATCAATTAAAATTGTATAATTTTATAAGATTTAATACTATTTTAATGACAATTGAAAATTTTTAATGTATTCAAAACATATAATATAATATAATATAATATAATATAATATAATATAATATAATATAATATAATAATATATTATTATTATATAACCCAGGATTTTCATGCAGAAAAGCTGATTTTTATTACTTCATTTAAAATCAATTATTATAAGTATAATTGATTGTAATTATATTATTATTATTATTATTGATTCTCTATTTAAAATTATAATAATGTTGTAATATTTACTACTGTTTAAGTAATATTTTATATTTTAAAATGTATTTTAAAATGTATTTTAAAATATATTATATTATATTATATTATATTATATTATATTATATTATATTATATTATATTATATTATATTATATTATATTATATTATATTATTATAATAACCCAGATTTTTCATGCAGTAAAGCTAATTTTTATTAATTTATTCTAAATCAAGAATAATAATTATATTTATTATAATTTATTATAATTATTATAATTATAATTTATGAACTATTAAAATTATAATAATAATTGATTCTAATTTAACAATTATAGTAATTTTATAGTATGCAATACTATTTCAATACTATTTTTAAATATTTTAAAAATGTGTTTTAGAATGTATTTTAGGATATATTTTATTGTATTTTGATAATATTGTTTATCATTTTCTTTAAAGTATCTTTTATAATGTATTTAGTGAATATAATATAATATATAATATAATATAATATAATATAATATAATATAATATAATATAATATAATATAATAATATGCCTTAAGCTGGGCGAGCAGGAGCAGCCGGCCCCGGGGCAAACCCATGGCTGGAGGCTCCGTGCCCGCTGCCGGCCCCATCCCCGCAGTGGGGCCGGGGGCTTCGGGTGCCCCGGGGGTGCCGGGGTACCGGGAATACCGGGGCTCCGGGGGTGCCGGGAATACCGGGGTGCCGGTGCTCCGGGGGTGCCGGGGTACCGGGAATACCGGGGTGCTGGTGCTCCGGGGGTGCCGGGGCTCCGGGCTCCCCGCGCTGACGCCGCTGCCCGCAGAGCCCCCGCCGGGCCGTGTTCTTCTTCCCGCCGGCCCCCGACCCCCTGCACGGCCCCTTCGCCGTCCGCCTGGGCAAGTACAAGGCGCACTACTTCACCCAAGGTCAGCGCTCGCCTTTGGGGCGGGTTTGGGGTGTGGGGGTTCGGGCTGAGCTCCGGCAGCGGGGGTGAGCTCAGCCGGGGGTTGCTGCTCAGGTTCCTTCCACAGCGACACCACCCCGGACCAGGCGTGCCACGGGCTGACCCCGCTGACCCCGCACCTGCCCCCGCTGCTCTTCGACCTGGAGGCGGATCCGGCCGAGAACTACGACCTGCTGCAGGGCCAGCCGGGCCCCGAGGCGCTGCAGGCGCTCAAGGACATCACCCTGCAGAAGGTGCTGCTGGAGCAGCGCCTGCGCTTCGGGGAAAGCCAGATGAGGAAGGGCCGGGACCCCTCGCTGCAGCCCTGCTGCAACCCCGGCTGCAGCCCCAAGCCTTCCTGCTGCCGCTGCTCCCCGCAGCTGAGACACCCCAAGGCCTTCTGGCCCCCTCCCCAGTGACCCAGTAACCCCTCGGGGACGCCTTGGACTCACGGGGTGCTGGGGGGAAACGGGGTCAGGGAGACCCCAAATGAGCAGGGCCCCCTGCTCCGTGTGGGACGTCCCAGGGGAGGGGAGGATTTGGGCAGGAAGGATCCAGACTCGTTCCAGGATCCAGACCTGTTCCAGGATCCAGACCCGTTCCAGGATCCAGACCCGTTCCAGGATCCAGACCTGTTCCAGGATCCTGACCCGTTCCAGGATCCTGACCCGTTCCAGGGTCCTGACCTGTTCCAGGGTCCTGACCTGTTCCAGGGTCCTGACCTGTTCCAGGGTCCTGGGACATTCCAGGGGAGGCCTTGGGCAGGATCCAGACCCGTTCCAGGATCCTGACTCATTCCAGGATCCTTCTCCAGACGCTCCAGTGCCTTCCCCAGACCCAGGACAGCTCCTAGGAGCTGTGATCCCTCTGGAGCAGAGGGAATGTCCCAGATCCAGGGATCCCAACTGGGACCAAGGGCACAGCAGGAGCATGGGATGGGTCCTGGCAGCCTCAGAGACACGAGCTGGTGACAGAGGGGACAGCCCTGGGTGGCAGAAGCAGCAGCTCAGGGTGGCACTTCCAGCACCCCCACAGGACCCCAGGATGGCAGCTCCAGCTGTCCCCATTGCTGTCCCTCTCTAGGACTTTTCCCGGGACTGGCACAGCTGAGGCTCTGCTGGGAACCTGGGCTGGAGCAGTTTCTCCCTCTCTCTCTCCTCCCCTCCCTTCCCTGGCTCCCCCTCGTCTCCCCCAAACCAAACCCAACCCCTCCCTTTCCCCCCAAATTGTCCCATGCTTGTCTCCCCAGGAGACTGAACTGGGCTGAAGATGTGGATGATGGGTGTGTGATTTTGGGAATAATTTTTTGCAGTAGCTGGGAGTGGGGCATGGCCGGGAGCCCCGGGCAGTGACACTGGCAGTGTGTCCCCTCTCACTTCCACAGACAAGGGCATTACTTCCAGGATAATACGTGGTAGGGTGTTGTCACAGGATTTCCATGTAAATCACTGCTTTGTCTTACACCTTTTCTAATTAATATTGCTGAAATAATTGTTTGATTCCTTATCTTATGGCTGCTTGCAGTAAATTGTTTTTAACCCCTCATCTTTGCCTTTTTTGGAAGGGGAAGGAGCACGGGTTTGGTTTTAGGATCACTACACTGGAGAATGCCATCCCTAAACCCCCACCAGGGGCAACACAACTTTAATCCAAGGATTAGATCAACTGGAGGATCTGTGGGGCAGGCTCAGGGCAGGGCAGAGCAGCCCTGGGCACCGGGGCTGGGTGGGCCCCGCCGCCACGGCCCCGCCTGGGGCTGCTGGAGATCCTCTGCAGCCAGAACTGGACCTGCCGCCCCTCGCCTCACCCTGTCCTGTGCTTCAGGAGCTCCAGCACCTCCTGCAGCTTCCTGAGGAATCGTTTCAGGGTGTGTTTCGGGAAGGAAATGTCCATGTCCTCTTCTGGCTCCGGTTCTGGCTCTGGTTCTTCTTCAGGTTCTTCTTCCGGTTCTTCTTCCGGTTCTGGCTCCGGTTCCGGCTTTGGTTCTGGTGGCACCAGTACGTGTGGCACCGCTTTCGATGGCACCGGTTTTGATGGCACCGGTTTTGGAGGCGCCGGTTCCGGTGGCACCAGTACTGATGGCACCGGTTTTGGTGTCACCGGTTTTGGTGTCACCGGTCTTGTTGGCACCGGTTTTGGAGGCACCGGTTCTGGCGGCACCAGTACGGGTGCCGCGGTTTCTGGCGGCACCGGTTTTGTTGTCACCGGTTTTGTTGTCACGGGTTTTGTTGTCACCGGTTTTGGTGTCACCGGTTCGGGTGGCTGCAGCCCTGGTGGCTCCGGCGAGTTCAGGGTGGCCTTCGGTGCCGGTGCCGGCTCTGTGGGGCTGGGGCCGGCGTGGGCCCGGATCCAGGAGTGGAAGTGCTGGGTGGAGGTGAAGATGCCAGGGCGCCTGGCCCTGGTACAGCCCCTGCCCCAGCTGGCCAGCCCCACCAGCCAGAAGTTCTCCTCAGCGTTGTCCTTGCAGACCAGGGGACCCCCGATGTCCCCCTGCGCCAGGAGAGAGGGGTCAGGGGCTGTGCCAAGGTCGGATCCTCTCTGCCAGCCCTGCCCGACCCACGTGGCCAGCCCTGCTGGAGCCCCCAGACCCTCACTGGGAACAGGATGGGGCTGGCTCACGGTGGGCAGGGACGGGCAGTGAACGGAAGCTCAGGGATACCCACACCTGGGACTGCCAGGAGCTCTGGGTGGGCTCTGTGGGCACAGTGCCAGCCTTGGGGACAAGAGGACACTGGGCAGGGAAACGGAGATGGGCAGGGGACACCGGTCAGTGGTGGGGACACGGGGCTGGGAGGGCACCGGGCCAGGCCCAGACAGGAGCAGGCCATGGTTGGGGCCCAGGTGGCTCTGGGGGTTCTGTGGGGCCCAGGGTGGCTCTGGGGGTTCTGTGAGGCCCAGAGTGGCTCTGGGGGTTCCGTGGGGCCCAGGGGGGCTCTGGGCGTTCTGTGGGGCCCAGGGGGTCTCTGGGGGCTCCGTGGGGCCCAGGGTGGCTCTGGGGGTTCCGTGGGGCCCAGGGGGGCTCTGGGGGTTCCCTGTGCTGGTTCTGGGGGTTCTGTAGGGCCCAGGGGGCCTCTGGGGGTGCCGTGGGGCCCAGGGTGGCTCTGGGGGTTCCGTGGGGCCCAGGGGGGCTCTGGGGGTTCTGTGGGGCCCAGGGTGGCTCTGGGGGTTCTGTGGGGCCCAGGGTGGCTCTGGGGGTTCCGTGGGGCCCAGGGTGGCTCTGGGGGCTCTGTAGGGCCCAGGGGGGCTCTGGGGGTTCCCTGTGCTGGCTCTGGGGGTTCCGTGGGGCCCAGGGTGGCTCTGGGGGTGCCGTGGGGCCCAGGGGGCTCAGGGTCCCTGTCCCAGCCCGGGCCCAGCCCCACCTGGCAGGTGTCGATGCCGCCCCGCGGGTACCCCGCGCACAGGTCCTGGGGGTGCACGGCCCCCCCGTACCAGCGGCTGCTGTTGCACAGCTGGACGTCGATGAGCCGCACCTTGGCCTCCTGCAGCACCAGGCGTGGGCTGGGGGCTGCGGGCACAGAGGGCACTGAGCGGCGGCCCCCGGGCACGGCCCCGCGCTCGCGGCCGAGCCCCCGGGCCGGGCCCGGGCCGTGCCCCCGCCGAGCCCCCGGCCCGCCGCGTCCCTGCCCGGGGCCGCGTGCCCGCGGCTCGGCCCGGCCCTGCCCCGGGCGGGCACTGACCGCTGTCCGGGGCGTTCCTCCAGCCCGCGATGTAGCAGGTTTTCAGCTCGGACACCGCCAGGGAGCCGTCGGGCACGCAGCCCAGCTGGATGTAGTCGCTGCACTCCACGGGCTGGTCCAGCTCCAGCAGCGCGATGTTGTTCAAGGCCGTTACCGGGTCGTAGGCGTGATGCTTCAGGAGCTTCTTGATCTGGAACACCTCGGCCGTGGGGCCTGGCTCGGCCAGATCTGTGGCCCCAACCACCACCTTCCACTGGAGGATATTCCTGGACACCATGGGGTGACAGGGAACGGTGACAGGGAGCAGTGGCAGGGAGCAGAGGCAGGGAGCAGTGACAGAGCAGTGGCAGAGCAGGCACAGCCCAACAGCTCCCAGCCCTCTGCTTCCCACAGCAGAGAACAGAGACAGTAATGGAGCAGCACATGGTGGTGCAGCCTGGGCACCTGGCCCTCATGTGGGGACATCCCTGACATTGCTAAGGGAACATGCCTTACCCTGCTGAGGACACATCTCTGTCCCTGCTAGGAGACATCCCTGTCCCTGCTGGGGTCACTCCCTGTCCCTGCTGGGGTCCCATCCCTGTCCCTGCTGGGGTCCCACCCCTGTCCCTGCTGGGGTCCCACCCCTGTCCCTGCTGGGGTCCCACCCCTGTCCCTGCTGGGGTCACTCCCTGTCCCTGCTGGGGTCCCATCCCTGTCCCTGCTGGGGTCACTCCCTGTCCCTGCTGGGGTCCCACCCCTGTCCCTGCTGGGGTCCCATCCCTGTCCCTGTCCCCCTTACCCGGCCCCAACGAAGCAGCTGGCGGCCGTGAGGACCCAGCGGTGGCCGATGAGTGCCCCTGCACACATGTGCCACGTGCCATTCTCCAGGGTGACCTGGATGCTGGCGATGCCAGGCCAGGACCCGGGGTTGACATCGAGGGTTGTGTCCTTGGCATGCGAGGATCCGTACTCGGGAATCGCCGAGCTCTCGTTCAAAACCATGGGCCAGAGCCCGCAGGTGCCTCTGGAAGCACAAAGCCATCACTGCCCTGCTCGGGGACAGCAGGGACAGGCACCCCGAGGGGCTCCTCTGTGCCCAGAAGCCCCGAGTGTCCCCGAGCCCCCCGGGCCACTGACCTGCAGGTGTCCCAGGTGCCCCCCACGGGCCCAGCCAGGGCCAGCAGGAGGAAGAGCCACAGAAGAGCCATCAGTGCCAGTGCAGGTGGCAGAGCCAGAGCAGAGCTGTCACCTCTGGTGACACCCACGGCCCTGGCGCTGCCCACGGTGCCACCAGGCCGGGGTGATGTCACAGAGGGGCCGGTTCCATGTGCGGGGCAGGGTGGGGAGGGTGGGGGAAGGGCAGCACAGAGCTGTGAACCCGGGCACGGTTTGGGCTGAAGGGACCTTAGGGACCCCTCTGGAGCAGAGGGAATGTCCCAGATCCAGGGATCCCAACTGGGACCAAGGGCACAGCAGGAGCAGTGGGATGAGGGCCCAGAGACACGAGCTGGTGACAGAGGGGACAGCCCTGGGGGGCAGCAGCAGCAGCTCAGGGTGGCACTTCCAGCACGGGACCCCGGGATGGCAGCTCCAGCTGTCCCCATTGCTGTCCCTCTCAAGGACTTTTCCCGGGACTGGCACAGCTGAGGCTCTGCTGGGAACCTGGGCTGGAGCAGTTTCTCCCTCTCCCCACCTCCAGGCTGTGCTGGTTTGGAGTGAAACCCCCAGGAGGAATTCACCCCACACAAACCCCACACACCAGGCAGGGGGTTTGGGAGTCAGGGTAGAAATTTGAAGGGAAAAATCCAATAAATGCATGGAATACAGAAAAATTGGCTTCAAACCACAAAGAGCACAAGTGACACCCCGTGGGTGGCACAGTCAGGGCCAGCAGTGGTGGCAGAGCTGTTGAAGTGGCCCTGCTGGTCTGGTCCTCCTCCAGATGTCCAGTGGTGGTGGTAGTGCCCCAAATTCCCAAATCTTGGGATGACATCCCCTAAAATCCAGGCAGGAATGTCCAGTGGTAGTGATTGCCTCCCAAATCCCCAAATCTTGGGATGACATCCCCTAAAGTCCAGGCAGGCATGTCCAGTGGTAGTGATTGCCTCCCAAATCTTGGGATGAGATCCCCTAAAGTCCAGGCAGGAACATCCAGTGGTGGTGGTAGAGTCCCAAATCCCCAAATCTTGAGGTGACATCCTCTAAAGTCCAGGCAGGAATGTCCAGTGGTGGTGGTTGTGTCCCAAATGCCCAAACCTTGAGGTGACATCTCCTAAAGTCCAGGTAGGAGTGGCCAGTGGTGGTGGTAATGTCCCAAATCCCCAGACTTTGGGATGACATCCCCTAAAGTCCAGGCAGGAGTGTCCAGTGGTGGTGGTTGTGTCCCAAATCCCCAAACATTGGGACGTCATCCCCTGCAATCCAGGCAGGAATGTCGAGTACCTCCCCCAGGGTGAGGAGTTCCACAGCAGGGTGAGGGAACCCCATGAGTTATGGGCTATTTCTGGGATCCCTGGAGGTTGCTCTGCTGGACCCTCGAGTTCCCGGTGGCCCATGAGCAGGGATGACCCTGCAGGGTGGGTGTTTTCACCCTGTCCCAGCCATCCTAAGAGCTCCTCAGAGGGTGCTGGAGGCGGTGGAGAACCAGGCTCATCCTCCCCTCCCTCCCTCCCTGGCTGCCCCTATTCCCCCCAAACCAGGAGCCAACCCCACCCTTTTTGCCCCAGGTTTTCCCATCCTTGTGGCACACCCAAGACTGAACTGGAGCGAAAACGAGGATAATTTGGAACAACTCTATTTCAATAACAAACTGAAGTTCATCACCAGGGTGGTTGGAGGGGGGCTAATGAGCAGGACAGAGCAGATCTGGGCACCGGGGGTGGCTTTGGCACAGCCGTGGCTCCAGCAGGGAAGGGCTGTGGTCCCCCATAGCCAGAACTGGACCCGCTCCCCCTCCTGCTCAGTCCAATTTGTCCCGCAGGAACTCCAGGAACTCCTGCAGGTTGGTGAAGAACCTCAGCAGGATGGCTTTGGGGAAGGAAATTGTTATGAACTTAGGTGGTGGTGGTGTTGGTTCCGGTTCTTCTTCCTCCTCCTCCTCTTCTGGTTCTGGTATGGGTTCCGGTTCTGGTATCGGTACCGGTATCGGAACTGGTTCTGGTTCAGGTTCTGGTTCCACTTCTGGTAGCTCTTCCTCAATGGTGGGGGTGGGTGGCTCGGGCTCGGGCGGAGGAGCCGCCGTTTGCGGCGGGACCAATCCCATCTGCACCTGGATCCAGGTGTGGAAGTTCTGGGTGGACGTGAACACCCCGGGCCGCTTGTCGCCAGCACAGCCCTTGCCCCAGCTGGTCAGCCCCACCAGCCAGAAGTAGTCACCGGTGTTGTCCTTGCAGACCAGGGGACCGCCGATGTCCCCCTGCGACAGGAGAGAGGGGTCAGGGGCTGTGCCAGAGCCACACCTCGGGGTTATGGGGACACTGGGATTTGGGGACAGAGCACCAGGACTTGGGGACAGGGGGACACTGGGACAGACACCTACAGAGGGAGAGTGGCAGCCCTGGGACACAGGACAGAGATCCCTGGATGGGAAAGGGAAGGGCCACCAAGGGATAAAGGACAGTGTGGGGCCATGCTGGGCTCAGGGTCCGTGTGCTGGTTCTGGGGGTTCTGTGGGGCCCAGGGGGGCTCTGGGGGTTCCCTGTGCTGGCTCTGGGGGTTCCGTGGGGCCCAGGGTGGCTCTGGGGGTGCCGTGGGGCCCAGGGAGGCTCAGGGTCCCTGTGCTGGCTCTGGGGGTGCCGTGGGGCCCAGGGTGGCTCTGGGGGCTCTGTGGGGCCCAGGGGGGCTCTGGGGGTGCCGTGGGGCCCAGGGGGGCTCAGGGTCCCTGTCCCAGCCCGGGCCCAGCCCCACCTGGCAGGTGTCGATGCCGCCCCGCGGGTACCCCGCGCACAGGTCCTGGGGGTGCACGGCCCCCCCGTACCAGCGGCTGCTGTTGCACAGCTGGACGTCGATGAGCCGCACCTTGGCCTCCTGCAGCACCAGGCCCGGGGTCGGGGCTGGGGGCACAGAGGGCACTGAGCACCTGGCACCTCCCTGGGCAGAGCCCCACGCCTGGGGCCAGGCTGTGCTCCTGTCCCTCTGTGTCCCTGCCCAGGGCTCCCAGCACAGAGGGCTCGGCTCCCGCAGCCTTGGCCTCTGCCCTGGGCCAGCCCGGCTGCATTTCTGTGGTCCCTAACTTGTCCCCAGCCCCGGGTGGGCACTGACCGTTCTCCGGGATGGCTCTCCAGCCTGCCACGTAGCAGGTTTTCAGCTCGGGCACTGCCAGGGAGCTGTCGGGCACGCAGCCCAGCTGGATGTAGTCGCTGCACTCCACGGGCTGGTCCAGCTCCAGCAGCGCGATGTTGTTGCCCTCCGAGCCGTCGTTGTAGTCCTGGTGCTTCAGGACCCTCCTGATGTGGCGCAGCTGGGCCTCGGGGCCTGGGTGGCTCAGGTCAGTGGCCCCGATCAGCACCTTCCATGCAGAGGTGTCCCTGGGCAGCAGGAGGTGGAGGAAGAACTGATGAAACAGAGCCGGGAACTGCGGCAGCCCAATGCCCTTCCTGCTCGGGGCACCTCCCTGTGCTGTGGGGACGTCCCTGACCCTGCTGTGGGGACATCCCTGACCCTGCTGTGGGGACATCCCTTCCCCTCCTGTGGGGACACCCCTGTCCCTGCTCCTCCTTACTTGGTGTTCATGAAGCAGCGAGCCACCGTCAGCACCCACTGCGGGTGGATGAGGGCCCCCGAGCACATGTGCCACGTGCCGTTGTCCCAGGTGGCCTGGACGCTGACGATGCCAGGCCAGGTCCCTGAGGGGACCCCGGGGCTGTCCTCATCCACGGCAGTGCCATCAGTAGATGACAAAGTTGTGTAGTCATCGTCGGTGGGGTCGTAGTCACGAACCAGAGAGCTGTGGTCAAACGCCAAGGGCCGGAGCCCGCAGGTGCCTCTGGAAGCACAAAGCCGTCACTGCCCTGCTCGGGGACAGCAGGGACAGGCACCCCGAGGGGCTCCTCTGTGCCCAGAAGCCCCGAGTGTCCCCAAGCCCCCCGGGCCACTGACCTGCAGGTGTCCCAGGTGCCCCCCACGGGCCCGGCCAGGGCCAGCAGGACGAGCAGCCCCAGCAAAGCCATCGGTGCCAGCGCAGGTGGCAGAGCCAGAGCAGAGCTGTCACCTCTGGTGACACCCACGGCCCTGGCGCTGCCCACGGTGCCACCAGGCCGGGGTGATGTCACAGAGGGGCTGGTTCCATGTGCGGGGCAGGGCGGGGAGGGTGGGGGAAGGGCAGCACAGAGCTGTGAACCCGGGCACGGTTTGGGCTGAAGGGACCTTAGGGACCCCTCTGGAGCAGGGGGAATGTCCCAGATCCAGGGATCCCAACTGGGACCGAGGGCACAGCAGGAGCATGGGATGGGTCCCGGCAGCCTCAGAGACGCGAGCTGGTGACAGAGGGGACAGCCCTGGGCGGCAGCAGCAGCAGGTCGGGGACAGCAGGGACAGGGACCCTTCCAGCACCCCCACGGGACCCCGAGATGGCAGCTCCAGCTGTCCCCATTGCTGTCCCTGTCAAGGACTCTTCCCGGGACTGGCACACTCTGCTGGGAACCTGGGCTGGAGAAGTTTCTTCTTCTCTCCACCTCCAGGCCCATCCTCCCCTCCCCTCCCTCCTCCCCTCCCTGGCTCCCCCTCATCTCCCCCAAATCAGACCCAATCCCGCCCTTTCCCCCCAGATTGTCCCATCCTTGTTTCCCCAGGAGACTGAACTGGACACGGTGGCTAACTGGGAACGGGAACAACTCTAATTGAAGCACAAAGTGGATGATTCACCATCGGGGTGGGCGCAGGGGTCAGCGTGGGCAGGGCACAGCAGCCCTGGGCGCCGGGGCTGGGTTGGCCCCACAGCCACGGCCCCGGCAGGGGCTGCTGGAGATCCTCTGCAGCCAGAACTGGATCTGCTGCCCCTCCTGATCAACGCAATTTGTCCCTCAGGAACTCCAGGAACTTCTGCAGACTCCCGAAGAATTTCAGCAGGATGGATTTCGGGAATGAAACCGTGATGAAGCTCTCCGAGTGCGGCTTTGGCGTCGTCTCGATGACAGTCAGGGTCAGGGGCGAGGTTGGGGACAGCAGTGGGATGGGGGCTGGGGTCAGGGGTGGCTCTGTGGGTATGGGGCTTGGGTCTGCTGCTGGGGCCATTCCCATCTGGACTTGGATCCATCCTCGGAAGTGCTGGGTGGAGGCGAACACTCCGGGTCGTTTCTCTCCAACACAGCCCTTGCCCCAGCTGGCCAGCCCCACCAGCCAGAAGTAGTCACCAAGGTGGTCCTTGCAGACCAGGGGACCCCCGATGTCCCCCTGCAACAGGAGAGAGGGGTCAGGGGCTGCTCCAGGGTCACAGCCACACCTCGGGGTTATGGGGACACTGGATGGGATTTGGGGACAGGGGGACACTGGGACAGGGATGCACGGATGGGGAGTGGCAGCCCTGGGACATGGGACGGGGATCCATGGATGGGAAAGGGAACCCCTGGACAGGGACAGGGGATGGGGACATAGGAATGGGGACAGGGATGGAAAAGGGAACATGAGCCCCTGGACAGGGACAGGGACATGGGAATGGGAACAGGAGCCCCTGGACAGGGGCAGGGACATGGGGATGGGGACAGGGATGGGAATGGGAACAGGAGCCCCTGGACAGGGACAGGGGATGGGGACCGGGATGGGGACAGGGATGGGAATGGGGACAAGAGACCCTGGACAGGGACAGAGACAAAGACATGGAGATGGGGAGAGTGAGGGACCAGTGACAGGGTGGGACTAGGGCTGGCCCGGCCTGGGCTGGGCCTGAGGGGATTCAGTGGTGGAAGGGGAAGGGAAGGGCAGCACAGAGGAAAGGGATCTGGGAACTGGGGAAGGGCAGGACAGCCCTGGGACATGGGATGGGACAGGGACATGGGGATGGGCAGGGGACACCCGTCAGTGGTGGGGACACAGGGCTGGGAGGGCCCTGGGCCAGGCCCAGACAGGAGCAGGCCATGGTTGGGGCCTGGCTGGCTCTGGGGGTTCCGTGGGGCCCAGGGTGGCTCTGGGGGTTCCGTGGGCCCGTGTTGGGGCTCAGGGTCCCTGTGCTGGTTCTGGGGGTTCCGTGGGGCCCAGGGGGGCTCTGGGGGTTCCCTGTGCTGGCTCTGGGGGTTCTGTGGGGCCCAGGGGGGCTCAGGGTCCCTGTGCTGGCTCTGGGGGTTCTGTGGGGCCCAGGGTGGCTCTGGGGGTTCTGTGGGGCCCAGGGTGGTTCTGGGGGTTCTGTGAGGCCCAGGGGGGCTCAGGGTCCCTGTGCTGGCTCTGGGGGTTCTGTGAGGCCCAGGGGGGCTCAGGGTCCCTGTGCTGGCTCTGGGGGTGCCATGGGGCCCAGGGTGGCTCTGGGGGTTCTGTGAGGCCCAGGGTGGCTCAGGGTCCTTGTGCTGGTTCTGGGGGTTCTGTGGGGCCCAGGGTGGCTCTGGGGGTTCCCTGTGCTGGCTCTGGGGGTTCTGTGGGGCCCAGGGGGGCTCAGGGTCCCTGTGCTGGTTCTGGGGGTTCTGTGGGGCCCAGGGTGGCTCTGGGGGTGCCGTGGGGCCCAGGGGGGCTCAGGGTCCCTGTGCTGGTTCTGGGGGTTCTGTGGGGCCCAGGGTGGCTCTGGGGGTGCCGTGGGGCCCAGGGGGGCTCAGGGTCCCTGTCCCAGCCCGGGCCCAGCCCCACCTGGCAGGTGTCGATGCCGCCCCGCGGGTACCCCGCGCACAGGTCCTGGGGGTGCACGGCCCCCCCGTACCAGCGGCTGCTGTTGCACAGCTGGACGTCGATGAGCCGCACCTTGGCCTCCTGCAGCACCAGGCGTGGGCTGGGGGCTGCGGGCACAGAGGGCACTGAGCGGCGGCCCCCGGGCACGGCCCCGCGCTCGCGGCCGAGCCCCCGGCCGGGCCCGGGCCGTGCCCCCGCCGAGCCCCCGGCCCGCCGCGTCCCTGCCCGGGGCCGTGTGCCCGCGGCTCGGCCCGGCCCTGCCCCGGGCGGGCACTGACCGCTGTCCGGGGCGTTCCTCCAGCCCGCGATGTAGCAGGTTTTCAGCTCGGACACCGCCAGGGAGCCGTCGGGCACGCAGCCCAGCTGGATGTAGTCGCTGCACTCCACGGGCTGGTCCAGCTCCAGCAGCGCGATGTTGTTCAAGGCCGTGGCGGCCACGTAGTTCTGGTGCTTCAGGAGCCTCTTGACGCGTCTCACCGCAGCCTCGGGGCCTGGCTGGGCCACGTCCGTGGTCCCCATCACCACCTTGTAAATGGACATGTCCCTGGGGAGCAGGAGGTGGACAGAGGGGTGACAGGGAGCAGGGCCATGGGACGTGGCACCCCAACAGCTGATCCTGCTGCGGGGACACTCCTGTCCCTGCTCCTCCTTACCCAGACCTGAAGAAGCACTGGGCCACCGTCAGCACCCACTGGGGGCTGATGAGGGCCCCCGCGCACATGTGCCACGTGCCGTTCTCCAGGGTGGCCTGGACGCTGACGATGCCGGGCCAGGTCCCCGAGGGGACCCCGGGGCTGTCCGTGTGGAGGGAGGTGACATCAGAAGAACCCAAGGTTGCGTAGTCACCGTCAGCGTGGTCGTAGTTGGCAGACACGGAGCTGTGGTCAAACGCCAAGGGCCGGAGCCCGCAGGTGCCTCTGGAAGCACAAAGCCGTCACTGCCCTGCTCGGGGACAGCAGGGACAGGCACCCCGAGGGGCTCCTCTGTGCCCAGAAGCCCCGAGTGTCCCCGAGCCCCCCGGGCCACTGACCTGCAGGTGTCCCAGGTGCCCCCCACGGGCCCGGCCAGGGCCAGCAGAACGAGCAGCCACAGAAGAGCCATCGGTGCCAGCGCAGGCGGCAGAGCCGGAGCGGAGCTGTCACCTCTGCGTGCGGCGGACCGAAGTGATGTCACAGAGCGCTGGAACCTTGGAACGGCGCGGGTGGCGGGGACCGTAACGACGGTGGCCAGGGCAGGGCCACCTCCTCCCGCCGGGCCCGCGGGTCCCAGCCGGCCCCGGGCTGGTGGCGCCGCCAAATGGAACACAGAGATCGATGCAGCCATGAATAATTAATCATCAGGGCTCTCGGTGCTTCATTAGGTGTAATTTATAATGACTAATGATAGGCCTAATTTGTTTACCTCGGTAGTAGCCTCGCTGTAGCATCGCGGTGTTAATTGCCAGTAATATTACTACAAATTTTTATTAGTACTTAAAATAATGCTTATTTATAATGCAATGATATTGATATATACGATTTGTAATAATTTGCGTTAATTATTTAATGTAAACATATTTTTATATATTGTTACAATAATTTTATATTAATACATTATTATATATCAATACATTAATACATTATTATACACGAATACATTAGTTATATATTAATACATCAATATATTAGTGTATTAATATATATTTTACATTAATAGTGTATATTTATGGAAACAAAGTCACCAATCCTTGTAGCATGTGGAAAGAGATTTAATAGTTTTTTGTTCTATTTTAACACCGTTATGTTATGTTATGTTATGTTATGTTATGTTATGTTATGTTATGTTCCTACTTATATTCCTACTTATTTTATATTATATTCCTATTTATATTATATTCCTATTTATATCATATTCCTATTTATATTATTTTATATTATATTCCGATTTCTACCATATTCCTATTTATATTATATTCCTATTTATATTATTTTATTCGTCATTTTTATACCATATCATGTTAAGATCCATTTTCTACAGGACATAAATAGCCTATAATATAAAACGTGTAATTCCTCTATATCCTTTATACAATATAAATTTATTTGCAGGTATGATAATGTCCTACACACACCTTTAATCCATCAAAATATAAACTTTAAAAAACTTAAATGTAAGAAAACTTAATACAAACTTTAAAAACTTAATAAATTGTATGGGTATCTTGTATTGAGTATATTATTAAAAATGGGATCAGATCTTTTGCTTTATTTCTCTTCTGGGCGGGGATGGGCACAGATGGGTGGGCAGGGGAAACATCTGGATGGAGCACAGCCGGGCAGGACACATCTGGGCTTGGCAGTGGCACAGCTGGCAGGGGCACATCTGGATGGCAGGGGCACATCTGGATGACCGAGGCGCATCTGGCGGGGCGGGGCGGGGCCGGGGCGGGGCCGGGCGGTGGCGCCGGGGCGGGGCCGGGGCTGAGCGCGGCACGGGCGGGCGGCGGCGGAGCCACGGTGAGGGGCCGGGGCCGGGGCCGGGCCGGGGGTGTCCCCTCTCCCCGGGCGGGGCCGGGTCGGGCCGGGGGCTGCCGGGGCTCCGACCATCCCGGGGCCGGGGGCTGCTGCCCGCTGCGCTGCCCTACACCCGCCCCCGCCCCCTGCCCAGCCCCCAGCCCCATAAACCCCCACCCCATGCCCTATAACTGCCCAGCCCCATAAATCCCCACCCCCTGCCCTATAACTGCCCCGACCCCAGCCCCGTAATCCCCTCGCCCCCGGCCCTACAGCTGCCCTAGCCCCCTGCCCCATAAACCCCCGCCCCCTGCCCAGCCCCCAGCCCCACAATCCCCTCGCCCATGCTCTATAACTGCCCAGCCCCCAGCCCCACAATCCCCTCGCCCATGCTCTAAAACTGCCCAGCCCCCAGCCCCACAATCCCCTCGCCCATGCTCTCTAAAACTGCCCAGCCCCCAGCCCCACAATCCCCTCGCCCATGCTCTCTAAAACTGCCCAGCCCCCAGCCTCATTATCTCCCCTCCCCCTGCCCTAGAACTGCTCCAACCCCCTGCTCCATAACCCCCCGCCCCCAGCCCCATAACCCCCCTGCTCACAGCGGGTTGGGGGGGTTAGATACCCCCGGGGTCCCTCCCTCGCCATGGGGGGCTGTGTTTGGGGTGCCCCAGGGTTTTGGGGTGCCCCGCTGTTGAGGGTGCCGTTCCCCCAGGCGCTGCCCGGTCCGGATGCCGGCAGGATGGCGCTGCTCCCAGTCGTGGCGCTCTTGGCTCTGTGCCCCCTCCTCGCCCGGGCAGGTACCCACCGGCAGTGGGGTGGGGGGTCCGGGCAGAGCCCCCGCTCCCCTGGGACCCCCTTCCCAACCCCCCTTTCCTCCCCTGCGCGGAGACCGCGGCGGGGACCCCGAGGGAAGGGCGGGGGAGCCGTTCCCGGCAGGGCGGTGACTCACGGGGCGGCTGCTTGGCACCACCGAGCCCTCGGGGCTGGCACCAGGACCTGGCACCACCGAGCCCTCGGTCCTGGCATCACCGAACTCCCGGTCCTGGTACTACCGAGCCCTCGGTGCTGGCACTAGGACCTGGCACCACCGAGCTCCCGGTCCTGGCACCACCGAGCTCCCGGTCCTGACACCACCGAGCTCCCAGTCCTGACACCACCGAGCCCCCGGTCCCGGGGCCTCCGGGCCCTCGGTCCTGACGCCACCGGTCGTGTCCCCACAGATGTCCCTTGTCCCCTTCAGAGCCCGCTTGTCCTGCGGGTGGCCCCTCTACCCCGCTGTACCCCATCCCTGGTGTCACCGCACGCTGACCCCGCCGTGTCCCCTCGCAGACCAGCCTCCTGTCACCGTCACGGTGACAGCGGCCATCGGCGAGGACGCCTGCCTGCCCTGCGGCACGCAGCCCTGGAGTGACCTGCGCGGGGTCACCCTCAGCTGCACCCACCAGGCCGGCGGCCACCACGCTGTCCCCGTCCTCAGCCACCGCCTGGGCTGGCAGCCGCCGCCCCCCGAGCCGGACTGGCAGCCGCCCGTGCAGCCCGACAGCCGCTTCAGGGGCAGGGTGGCCTTCTGCGCCGCGGGGACAGGGGACAGCGGCGTGTCCCTGCTGCTGAGGAATCTCAGCGATCCCGATTTCGGGAATTATTCCTGCTACGCCGCCCGCGCCGCCGCCCCGCAGCTCCTCTGCTCCCTGGTGCTGCAGCCCGCGGTGGCAGGTGAGCGGGGTAGGGGTGGCATTGTCCCTTTTGGGGTCCCTCAGGTCCCTGGTGTGTCCAGCCCTGGGTGGTGCCAGAATTTGGGGGTGTCCCCAGTCCCCTGCTGTGTCCAGTTCTGTCCCCATCTGGGTGGTGCCCCACACTCTTCGCCCCAATTTGGGGTCCCCTCATGCCCTGACACATCTGTCACTTCCTCCATCCCTGTCCCCATGCGGATGGTGCCTAAATTTGAGGATGTCCCCAATTCCCTGACACATCTGTCACCTCCTCCAGCTCTGTCCCCATCTGGGTGATGCCAGGTGTCCTTGCTCTGTTCCCCTGTCCTGTTTGGGATCCCCACAAGGTGTCTGTCCCTTGTCCCACCTTGGCAGATGTCCCTGCCCTGTTCCTCACAAGATGTCTGTCCCTTGTCCCACCTTGGCAGTGCCAGGTGTCCCTGCTCTGTTCCCCTGTCATGTTTGGGGTCCCCACATGCCCTGATGTGTCCCTTGTCCCTGGTGTGTCTGTCCCTTGTCCCTGGTGTGTCTGTCTGTCCCCGGCCGCTCCCCCGGGGCAGTTTGGGGTTCCACCAGCCCGGCATGGCACAGGGAGGGGAGGGTGGCCCAGCTGGTGTCCCCACGTGCTGGTGTCCCCCCTCAGAGGTCCCCAAGGCCGCAGAGCCAGACATGCTCATGGTGATTTGTGTCCTCACGGCCGCCTTCACCGCGGTGGCCATCGGGGTGCTGGTGTGTGCCCAGTGCCAGGGCCACTGCTGGGGGCGCACAGGTGGGTGTGGGGCACAAAGGGGGGCTGGGGGGCACAAAGGGGGTTCTGGGGGGCACAGAGGGGGTGCTGGGGGTGCAGGTGGGCGCTGGGGGGCACAAAGGGGGGGCTGGGGGGCACAGAGGGGGTGCTGGGGGTGCAGGTGGGCGCTGGGGGGCACAAAGGGGGGTGCTGGGGGACACGGGGGGGATGTGGTAGGGTGGGGGCAGTTGGAGACCCCCTGGTCCACTGGATGGGATGGGATTCTGTGTGGGGAGGGGATTTCCAGTTCCCTTGTCGGGATGGGATGGGATGGGATGGGATAGGATGGGATCCATGGGATGGGATCCATGGGATGAGATGAGATCCGTGGGATGGGATGAGATGGGATCTGATGGGACGGGACGGGGTGGGATGGAGTAGGGTGGGATGGGATGGGATGGGGTGGGATGGGATGGGATCGGGAGGGAATGGGGTGGGGATGAGGGCAGGGATGAAGATAGGGCAGGGATGAGGACAAGGGTGCAGATGGTGACGGGACAAGGATGGGGACAGGGACTGGGACAGCTCTGTGTGGGAGCGGGCTTGTCCCGTGTCCCCACTCACTGTCCCCTCAGCGCGGGGCCCAGCCCAGGAGCCCGCAGCCGTGGCTGCAGGGGAAGAAGGAGAGGTGGCCTTGGGTGACCTCAAGAGTGCCAACACCTGAGGCCATCCCCAGCTGGACAGGTCCTCGTGTGACACCAGGGCAGGACACGGCCCCGGCTGCCCCAAACCGGGGGGGACAGGGCTGGGGCAATGCTCTGGGGTGGGGGTGCAGGATGGGTTTGGGGGGGCACGATGGTTTGGGGTGGGGGGCTCTGCTCGGACCCTCGGGGGTGGGCAGGGGACAGCGCAAGTACCCTCCAGGGGACACCCCAACCCAGGGTCCCATGGCTGGGGGGGACAAACCCTGAGACCCCAAATAAAGAGCATTGCTCCAGAGTGGGGGTGACCCCTTCTTCCCACCGCAAGGGGTCAGGGGGCTTGGGGGTGGGATGTGGGGTACGGGGGGGCCCTTTTAGGGCTGGGCTGTGGGCGTGACAGGGTGTCTCCATTTAGGGCTGGGCTGCGGGGGTGACAGGGCGTCCCTGTTTAGGGACAGGCTGGGGGGTCGCGGGGTGTCCCCGTTTAGGGACAGGCTCTGGGGTCGCGGGGTGTCCCCTTTTAGGGGTGGCTCTGGGGTCGCGGGGTGTCCCCGTTTAGGGACAGGCTGTGAGGTCGCGGGGTGTCCCCGTTTAGGGGTGGCTCGGGGGTCGCGGGGTGTCCCCGTTTAGGGCTGGCTCTGGGCTCACGGGCTCCCCAAGCGCGCTCGTTCCCTCACGGCCGCTGGGCGGCGCTGTTGGCGGAGGGGCAGGGCTGGCCCCGCCCATGGACACGCCCACCACTGGGTCCTTTAAACCACGGACAGGTGCTGCAGCGGGCGGGGCGGGACCTGCGGGGCTGAGTGACGGGCGGTTGTCCAATAGAAAGGCAGAGTGGGGAAGGTCCAGCCAATGAGCGGGCGGGAAGGGGAACGGGACCGGGGGCGGGGCTCAGTGGCGCTCGCCGCGGGGCGAAGCGGGGACCGGTCCGGTTCGGCCCCGCTCGGCCCCGCTCGGCCATGGCGAAGCGGGTGGCGGTCCCCGCCGGGCCCCTCGGGGACGATTTCTCCTTCGTGAGCCCGGTGGCCAAGTACGTGCTCTTCTTCTTCAACCTGCTCTTCTGGGTGAGTGCGGAGACGCGGGGGCACCCCGCTTCCGAAGGACGTCCGGACCCGCGGCTGTCCCCATCCCCGCACTCCACTGGGACACCGGCATCCCCGGGGCCCCCATCCCTGAGATCCCACCGGCACCCCCATCCCTTGGAATGTCTCCATCCCCTGGAATGTCTCCATCCCGGAGTCCTTTTAGGATCCCCCATCCCCAGAGACCCCTCAGCCCTGGGAATATCTCCATCCCTGAACCCTTTTGGGATCCCCCATCCCCAGGGACCCCCATCCCTGGGAATATCTCCATCCCTGAACCCTTTTGGGATCCCCCATCCCCAGGGACCCCCGGCCCTCTCTCCAGCCCGGGACCTATTTGGGACCCTGCATTCCTGGGATCCCCCACCCCACCTCCATCCCCAGGATCCCACCAGGAGCCCTTTGGCTTTGGAGCTGTCCCCACCCCTGGTCCCCACTGCAATCCGCTCTCCTCGGGATCCCTGGAGCCCCCCAGCCCCAGTATCCCACCATGTTCCCCCATTCCTGAGGGGCTCCAGGCCCCTGGGAGTGTCCCCACGCCTGGGCCCCACTGGGATCCCCCATTCCAGAACCTACAGAAGGGGTTGCCCCATTCCCCGAGGGTTTTTGGGGTCCTTTGGGTCCCCACCACTTCACCGGGACCCTTCCTGGCCACACACAAGCCCCCTGAGAAGGGGACAGAGGCCCCTCCTGTCCCCAGCCCACCCCAGGGACATCTCCCATCAGGAAGCCACAATTTCCCATGTCTGGGGGCCTTGTTGATGTTTTTTTTAATGTTTTGAGGGAGGTTTATGTTTTTGAAAAGTTTTATATTTTGAGTATTTTTTATGTTTCAGGGACTTTTTCAAAATGTTATGGAGACTTTTGTACTGCTTGGGAGGTTTGGGGGTTTTTTTATGTTTGGGGGTTTTTTAATGCTTTTGTGGGGGGGGTTTTGCAGGGGTTTTTTGCGGGTTATTTCCGTGTTTGCAATCCTATTTTTGAGGAAGTTTCTCGCTTCCCATAAACCACGCTTCTGTGCCCAGCCACTCGTAGAGGAACAGCACTGACTGGCAAGTGACCTCCCGGGAGGTGGGGACAGAGCTGACTTCCCGGGAGGTGGGGATCGATGTGACCTCCCAATAGGAGGGGACAGATGTGACCTCCCAGGAGGTGGGGACACGGTGGACACCGTGTGACAAGGGGAAACTGAGGCAGCGGCTGCAGCTCTGGTGCATGCCTGGCTTTGGGGGGCTGCAGGTGGGGCCGTGGGTGTGGCACGGGGGTGGTGACAGCTGCGGGGTCCCCTGTGTCCCTCTGCAGGTGATCTCCATGGTGATGGTGGCCGTGGGGGTGTATGCCCGGCTGCTGAAGCACGCAGGTGAGCTCGGGGGCTCCCCAGCCCTGCTGGTTCCGAGCCACCAGCCTGCTGGGGGTGGCACGTGGGGTCCTGGGGGTGCTGGCAGTGTGGTGACAGCTCGCCTGGGTGACAGAGGCAGCCATGGCGTGCCTGGCAGTGGACCCTGCCATCCTCCTCATCGTGGTGGGCGTCCTCACCTTCCTCATCACCTTCTGCGGCTGCGTCGGCTCCCTGCGGGAGAACATCTGCCTGCTGCAGACGGTGAGTCCTGCCAGGGGTGGGGACCCTGCTGGGGACCTTGGTGGCATCTCAGTGCTCCCCTCACCGTCACCTTCCTCTTCCCCTCACTGTCACCTTCCTCTTCCCCTCACCGTCACTTTCCTCTTCCCGCAGTTCTCCGTCTGCCTGACCATCATCTTCCTCCTGCAGCTGGCGGCCGGCGTGCTGGGCTTTGTGTTCTCTGATAAGGTACTGATAAGGGAGGGCAGTGGGGGTGCTGGGTGACCCCAGCCCTGTCCTGCTGGGTGGCAGCCTCGCTGCTGTGCCCCGTTTGTCCCCCAGGCCCGCGGGAAGGTCAGTGAGATCATCAACGGGGCCATCGTGCATTACCGGGACGACCTGGACCTGCAGAACCTCATCGATTTCGGGCAGAAGGAGGTGACCGGGGGGCCTGCAGGGTCGGGCTGTCCCTCCGGTGGATGAGGACATGTCCCTGTTTCCATGTCAGGCTTACATCTGTGGGGTAGCACAGCTTGGGGACGTTGGATGGCTCTTCCAAGATGTTCATGGTGATGTCCTGCCTGGCGGGGGGAGGCTGGGGAGGGCTGGGGGCACAAAGAGCCCTGAGTGTCCTGTCCCCCTGCTGTGGGCTGGGGTCCCCTCCCCGCTGAGCCCCGTGCCCTGCCTGCAGTTCAGCTGCTGCGGGGGTGTCTCCTACAAGGACTGGTCCCAGAACATGTACTTCAACTGCACGGCCACCAACCCCAGCCGTGAGCGCTGCTCCGTGCCCTTCTCCTGCTGCCTGCACGACGCTGACCAGGTCTGTCCTGGGGTGGCCTCAGGGGACCCTGCCCCGTGCCTGTCCTCCCTGCCCCGGGAGCTGGGCTGGGCCTGGAGCCCTGCCCAGGGGGAGGGAACACATATGGACCCCATCCCACCTTCTGGGTTTGGGTTCCCCATCCCACCTTCCGGGTTTGTGTCCCCAAATCCACCCTCTGGGTCTGGGTTCCCCCATCCCACCCTCTGGGTCTGGGTTCCCCCATCCCACCCTCTGGGTTTGGGTTCCCCATCCCACCTTCCAGGTTTGTGTCCCCAAATCCACCCTCTGGGTTTGGGTTCCCCCATCCCACCCTCTGGGTTTGGGTTCCCCCATCCCACCCTCTGGGTTTGGGTTCCCCCATCCCACCCTCTGGGTTTGGGGACTCCTGTGTGGAAATGCTGTGGTGAGGTGGAGGAGAATTCTCCCACTCCAGAGCTGGAATTGGCTCTTTGGAGCCAGGTGGCTCTGCAGGGCTGGTGTGGGGACACCGAAGAAGGGGACACCCCACTAAGGCAAGGCAAGAGCTCCTGGTCACTGCACAGCTGCCCCAGGAGCAGGGAGCCCAGTGTGTTCTGTCCCCAGCCCCTCTGTGCTCTGTCCCCTCTCCAGGCCGTCATCAACACCATGTGTGGCCACGGGATGCAGGCCAGGGGCTACCTGGAGGCCAGTGCCTTCATCCACACCAACGGCTGCATCGACAAGCTGGTCAACTGGACCCACAGCAACCTCTTCCTGCTGGGGGGCATCGCCCTGGGGCTGGCCCTGCCCCAGGTACGGGGCTGGGGCACTGCGGGGGACACGGGGCCACCCCAGAGCTCTGCTTTGGGGGGTTTTTTGGGGAGCTGCATTAGCGGTGGCTGGTTGTGAGATGGGGAAGTCGGGATGGGATTTGGGGTGGGGCAGTGACACAAATGTCAGGCGTGGGGGGCATGGAGTGATACTGCCTGGTGTGGCTCAGTACCTCCCTCTCCCCTTCCTTTCCCTCCCTCTACCCCCGTCCCTTTTGCTCTTTCTCTCCCTTTCTCTTGCTTTTCTCTCCTTCCTCTTCCTCTTCCCCTTCCCTCCCTCTCCCTTTCTCTCCCCATTTCCTCTTCCCTCCCCCCTTCCTCTCTCATTTCCTCCCTCTTCCCTTTCCTCTTTCTCTTCCCTTCTCCTCCCTCTTCCTCTTCCCTTCCTCTTCCTCCTCCCCCTTTGCCTTCCCTTAATCTCACTTTCCCTTTCCCTCTCCTCCCTCTCCCCCTTCCTCCTCTCCCCTCCGTCTCCTTTATCTATCCCCCTTTCCTCTCCCCATCCCTCTCCCTTTCCCACTCCCTTCCTCTCTTGTTTCCCTCTCCGTCCCTCTCCCCTCCAGCTGGTGGGCATCGTCCTGGCGCGGCTCCTCATCAACCAGATCCGCGACCAGATCAAGCTGCAGCTCTACAACCAGCAGCACCGGGCGGACCCCTGGTCCTGAGCCCGCACCCTCCCCGCGGCACGGCGGCGCTCCCGGGCGCTCCGGGGCCATTCCCGATCCCGGGATCCGCGGGGACAGCCTGAGGGGCTCCGCTGGAGGAGAGGGAATGCGGATCCGCGGTGACCGCGCAGGAGACTCCGTGCCTTTGGCAGCCGGTGCTGGGCTCGGCCTGGAGGTGCTGAGCTGAAGCAGCGCCGGGGAATCGCTGTCTGTCTGTCTGTCTGTCCGTCCGTCCTGCTGGCGCACAAAGCTTCGCACTGGGATGTGCTTCCCCTCCCCGCGTGTGCTGGAAAAGGACCTTTGTCTGTCTGTCTGTCCGTGCACCGAGCTGCCTTCCCCCGGGCCGGGCTGTGGGACCGGGGACATTCCCCCCTTGCTCGGGTGTCCGTCTCGGTGTCGCTGGCCGCGGGGACAGCCGAGGGCACAGCAGGGCTGACCCGGGGCCGGCCGGGGGTGCCGGGCTGTGCCCGTTCCTTGGCTTTCCCGCACAATAAAGACACGAGGCCGGACGCTCCGAGCTGTGCCGGGCTGCGCAGGCCGGGGACACCGCCGTGGCTCTGGGGACGGGCAGAGGCCGCGCCAGGCCTGTGCTGTTGTGGGACCCCGAAACGAGGGGGGGAAAGCGGCTGAGGGGCCTGGCCCGGCCCCTCGGAGCTGTCGCAAACCTGTGGGTGGAGTTTTTTAGGATTGGGTTTTTAGGTTTTGGTTTTTTTTCTTTTCATTTTCCCTTCAGCTCGGGCTGGGTGGTCCCTCCCGCGGAGGGAGCCGGGATGCGGCCCAGCGCCCGGCTCTTTGTGTGCGGCCGGGAGGCTTCTCTCCCATAAAAAAAACCTTTTTTTGGGCGTTTTTCCCCCGCAAAATCCGCCTCGTCCCCGCCGAAATGTGATTTTTTTCCCCCCAAAAGTGATTGCTTCTCCGAGCAATGGCACCTCCCTGCAAAAAAAGTGATTTTTCTCCCCCTCCAAAACTCACTTTTTTTCCCCAAACTTCCCCTCTGAAGAGCTACTTCTCGCCCCAAAAAAGCAAGTTTACTCTAAGAAGTAGCTGCTCTCCAAAAAAAAAAAGACTTTTCCCCCTCAAAAAGCCCGTCTTTTCTCCCCAAAAGCATCTTTTCTTCCCCTAAAAGGGACTTGTCCCCAAAAAACAACTTTTCTTTACCCAAAAGTGTCTTTTGTCCCCCCCAAACTGATTTTATCCCCCCCAGAAAGTAACTTACCCCTAAAAAGGGAACTTTCCTACACAAAAATCGAGTTTTCTCCCCCAAAATCATCTTTTCTCTCCTAAAATTGATTTTTTCCTGAAAAGAGTACCCCCCCAAAGAAGTAACTTTTTTTCCCCCAGAAAAAGTGTATTTTGTCCCAGAACAGTAACTTTTGCTCCCCAAAAATTAACTTTTCCCTTTAAAAAGTAACTTTTCTTCTCCCAAAAGTGGCTTTTTTCCCCCCCAAAGGCAACTTTTCACCTCTAAAAAGTAACTTTTTACTCACAAAGGTCTTTTCATCAGAAGGATTTTTTATTTCACAGGGAAAAAACGGATCTTTTCCTCACAAGAAGGAACTTTTCCCTCACAAAATTGATATTTTCCTCATATAAAGTGATGTTTCTGTTGCAAAAGTGACTTTTTCTTTCGAAAATTGGACCTTTTCTTCATAAGAAGGAACTTTTCCCTCACAAATAGTGACTTTTTCCTCACAAAAAGAGACTTTTGCTTCAAAACCAGGAACTTTTCCCTCACTCTAGGTGACATTTTCCTCACAAGTGAAGTTTTTTTCACAAAAAGGGAATTTTTTCCTTCCAAAAGTGACTTTTTCCTCCCGAAAGGGACATTTTCTTCACAAAGAGGGACTTCTTCCTCACAGGAGTGACTTTTTCCTGCCAAAAAAGGAACTTTTCCTTCAGAAAAGAAGAACCTTTCCTTCACAAAAAGTGGCTTTTTACGTCATGCGGCAGTTTTTCTGCACAAAAAGGAACTTTTCCCTTCAGAAAAAGGAATATTTTCCCCATAAAACGTGACTTTTTCTCACAAAAAGCCACTTTATCTTCATAAAGGCCTTTTCTGAGGGGGACTTTTTCCTCCCAAAAAAAGACTTTTCCCTCACTTTTTAACGACTTTTTCCCTCACAGAAAGCGACTTTTTCCTCATAAAAAGGAACTTTTCCTCACAAAAAGGAACTTTTCCGTACCAAAAGTGACTCTTTTGTCACGAGAAGAACTTCTTCACAAAAGGAGACTCTTTCCTCCCCAAAAAAATAATTTTCCTTCACTTTTCAGCGACTTTTCCCTCACTTTTCAGTGACTTTTTCCTCATAAAAAGGAACTTTTCCTGACCAAAAGTCACTCTTTCGTCACGAGAGGAACTTTTTCCTCACAAGAAACTCTTTCCTCCCCCCCCCCCAAAAAAAAATTCCCTCACTTTTTAGCGACTTTTCCCCTCACTTTTTAGCGACCTTTTCCTCATAAAAAGGAACTTCTCCTCACAAAAAGGAACTCTTCCTCACAAAAAGGAACTTTTCCTCACAAAAAGGAACTTCTCCTCACAAAAAGGAAACTTTTCCTGACCAAAAGTGACTCCTTCCTCACGAGAGGAACTTTTCCCTCACAGTAGGGGACTCTTTCCCCCCCAAAAAAGACTTTTCCCTCACTTTCCAGCGACTTTTCCCCTCACAAATCGCGTCTCTTACCCTCCGCAGCGCTTCCCCCGCGGTCCCTCCCTCAGCCCGCCCCGGCGGGGGGCGCGGGCCGGGCCGGGCCGCGGGCGGCGGCGGCGGCGGAGGAGGAGGAGCAGCAGCAGCGGGGCCGCTCCGCTCGCTCCCGGCGAGCCCAACAAAGGCGGCGGGGCCATGGCGGGCCCCTCGCCCCGCTGCGAGCCTCCCTAAGCCCGCCGAGCACCGCCGCGATGTGGCCGGGCCGCGGCGGGCGGCGCTGGGCGCTGGCGCTGGCACTGGCGCTGGCCCTGGGCGGGCGCTGCCCCGCCGCCCCCAACGCCTCGGCCGGGCCCCCGCGCTGCCGCCGCCCCGCGCCCTGCGAGCGGCTCCGCTTCGGCGCCTGCCTGGGCTCCGCGCTGCCCTACGCCGCCACCTCCACGCTGCTGGCCACCGACTCCGCCTCGCAGGAGGAGGCGCACGGGAAGCTGCTGCTCTGGTCCGGTACGGACGGGACGGCACCGGGAGCGGGGAGAGTGCGGGAGAGGCCCGGGATGGGGCTGGAGGGGGATGGGGAGCGGGGAAGGGGGGAGAGGGGTGGGGGAAGAGCTTGGAGGGGGGTTTGGGTGTAGTGTGGGCGGGCTGGGGATGGGTACAGTATAGAAAACTTTATAGAGGGGGGCTGGGGATGGGGACAGTATAGAAAAGTGCCTAACAGGGGGCTGGGGATGGGTAAAGTATAGAAAAGTGCCTAGCAGGGGGCTGGGGATGGGTACAGTATAGAAAACTTTATAGAGGGGGTTTGGGGATGGGTTCAGTATAGAAAAGTGCCTAGCAGGGGGCTGGATATGGGTAAAGTTTAGAAAACTTTATAGAGGGGGGCTGGGGATGGATACAGTATAGAAAACTTCATAGAGGGGGCTGGGGATGGGTAAAGTATAGAAAACTTTATGGGGGGGGGCTGGGGATGGGTACAGTATAGAAAACTTCATAGAGGGGGGCTGGGGATGGGTACAGTATAGAAAACTGTATAGCACTGGCCTGAGAATGAGTACAGTATAGAAAACTGTATAGAGTGAGGCTGGGGATGGGTACAGTACAGAAAACTGCATCCGGGCGCCTGGGAATAGGTACAGTACAGAAAACTCTGTTACAAAACATTGTAGATGGGTACAGTCCAGAGGGCAGCTGTAGACTGGGGTACAGGGGGTGGATAAGGGATAGCACAGGCCCAGGGGTGGGTGCAGTATAGAAAATTCCATAGTGGGTACAGGGGATGGGTACAGTATACAGAGGAACAGTAGGGTGGGCACAGAGATGGGTACAGTATAGAAAACTGATTGAAAAGGGACTGGAGATGGGTACAGTGTAGAAAACTGGTTGAAAAGGGACTGGAGATGGGGACAGTATAGAAAACTGATGAAAAAGGGACTGGAGATAGGTGCAGTATAGAAAACTGATGAAAAAGGGACTGGAGATGGGTACAGTATAGAAAACTGGTTAAAAAGGGACTGGAGATGGGTACAGTATAGAAAACTGATGAAAAAGGGACTGGAGAGGGGTACAGTATAGAAAACTGATTGAAAAGGGACTGGAGATGGGTACAGTATAGAAAACTGATTGAAAAGGGACTGGAGATGGGTACAGTATAGAAAACTGGTTAACAAGGGACTGGAGATAGGTGCAGTATAAAAAACTGGTTAAAAAGGGACTGGAGATAGGTGCAGTATAGCACAGAGGGGCGCAGTATAGTGGGTGTCTGGGGATGGGCACAGCACAGAAAACTACAGCAGAGGAGTAGAGATTGTGTAATGTGGAGAAGAACAGGAGATTGGGGTACAGGGAGGGTGTCGTGTAGAGGGGGAACAGGATAGAATGGCTTCAGAGGTAGGTACAGCAGGAGTCTGGGGATGGTTTATCAGGGGCTGGGGGTGGGCACAGTGTGGAGGGGCAGCCCTGGTGATGGGCATTGTGCCCCAGAGGACCCACAGAGGGGTCCCAGTGCTATGTGGGTGCTGTGGGGACAGCGGGAGGACTCCTCAGAGGGGTCCCAGTGCTGTGGGGACAGCAGAAGGGCCCCACAGAGGGGTCCCAGTGCTGTGTGGGTGCTTTGGGGGAGCAGGAGGGCCCCACAGAGGGGTCCCAGTGCTGTGTGGGCGCTGTGGGGACAGCAGGAGGTGGCCGTGCCGGGGATGGTGATGGTGCTGTCCCCTCCCTGCAGGCCTGCGCAATGCCCCACGCTGCTGGGACGTCATCCAGCCCCTGCTCTGCGCTGTCTACATGCCCAAGTGCGAGGATGGGCAGGTGGAGCTGCCCAGCCAGACCCTGTGCCAGGCCACCCGGGCACCCTGCACCATCGTGGAGCGCGAGCGAGGCTGGCCCGACTTCCTCAAGTGCACCACGGACCGCTTCCCCGAGGGCTGCCCGGTACGGCACGGGCACGCGGGAGTGGGGGGAAAACCACTCCCTGGAGAAGAGGAGGGTTGGTGTTGGTCAGCCTAGAGAAGGGAAGGATCCAGGGAGAGTTTCCAGCACATTCCGGGGCCTGAAGGAGCTCCAGGAGAGCTGCAGAGGGACTGGGGACAAGGCCTGCAGGGACAGCACCCAGGGAATGGCTCCCACTGCCAGAGGGCAGGCATGGATAGGATCCTGGCAATGAGGAATTCCTGTCTGGGCTGGGACTGCCAGAGCAGCTGGGGCTGCCCCTGGATCCCTGGCAGTGCCAAAGGCCAGGCTGGACCCTGGGGCTGGAGCAGCCTGGGACAGTGGGAGGTGTCCCTGCCATGACAGGCGTGGCACTGGAGGAGCTCTGAGGTCCCTTCCCACTCAACCCCTTCCATGATTCCATGGTGATTCTCTGGAACCCAGCTGTCCCCTGCCCTCCACAGGGGACTGATGTCCATCTTGGCCACGGGAGTGTCTCCTCCTCCTCCTCCTCATGGCCTGGTTTCCCCTCTGGCAGAACGAGGTGCAGAACATCAAGTTCAACAGCTCGGGGCAGTGCGAGGCGCCGCTGGTGAGGACGGACAACCCCAAGAGCTGGTACGAGGACGTGGAGGGCTGCGGCATCCAGTGCCAGAACCCGCTGTTCACTGAGAAGGAGCACCGCGAGATGCACGTCTACATCGCCGCCTTCAGCTCCGTCACCATCTTCTGCACCTTCTTCACCCTGGTGAGATACGGGCTCCTTCTGGGGAGCTGCCCCCAGAAAGGGATGGGCGCTGAGCTGTCCCCAGAAGGGGACAGGCACCAAGCTGTCGCTTTCTCCACCCCTCCAGGCCACCTTTGTGGCTGACTGGAGGAACTCCAACCGCTACCCTGCCGTCATCCTGTTCTACGTCAACGCCTGCTTCTTCGTGGGCAGCATTGGTTGGCTGGCACAGTTCATGGACGGCGCCCGTGATGAGATCGTGTGCCGGGCCGACGGCACCATGCGGCTGGGCGAGCCCACGTAGGTGTCACCTCTGTCCCCAGCCCGCCACCAGGGCTGTCCCCAACACCAAGGAGGGCTCTCGGGGTTCACTGGCCTCCTGGGAGCACAGAGGGCGAGACCCCCGTGCTCCTGCGTGTCCCCTCACGGGGGTGGGTGACGCTCTCGCCTCACCTCTCCACAGCTCCAACGAGACGCTGTCCTGCGTCATCATCTTTGTCATCGTGTACTACTCGCTGATGTCGGGTGTCATCTGGTTTGTCATGCTCACCTATGCCTGGCACACGTCCTTCAAGGCCCTGGGCACCACCTACCAGCCGCTGCTGGGCAAGACCTCCTACTTCCACCTCATCACTTGGTCCATTCCCTTCGTGCTCACCGTGGCCATCCTGGCCGTGGCGCAGGTAACGGGGTGACCGTCACGGGATGGTGTCTCAGGGTGACACCTGCAGCCAGCTGACCCTCCTGTCCCTGTTCCTGTCGCTGCCAGGTGGACGGTGACTCTGTCAGTGGCATCTGCTTCGTGGGCTACAAGAACTACCGCTACCGAGCTGGCTTTGTGCTGGCCCCCATTGGGCTGGTGCTCATTGTGGGGGGCTATTTCCTCATCCGGGGTAGGTGTGGCTCTGCTCTGGGAAGGGACAGGGTCACCGTGAGTGTCCCCACACCCTGACCCCCTCATCCTCCCCACAGGGGTCATGACGCTCTTCTCCATCAAGAGCAACCACCCCGGGCTGCTGAGCGAGAAGGCGGCCAGCAAGATCAACGAGACCATGCTGCGCCTGGGTGAGGGCTTCAGCGGTCCCGTTCCCCATGGAATCGGGGTGGGAACGGGGACATTTTGTCCCCTGAAGTCACACAGCCCCTTCGTGGGGTGGCAGCAGCGGGGGACAAAGCTGTGGTGGTGGTGGTGGCACGGCCCCAGTGCGGCATCTTTGTCTCAGTGTCACTGGAGCTTAGCTGGATGTCCCTCTTCTGTTCCAGGCATTTTTGGCTTCTTGGCCTTTGGCTTCGTCTTCATCACCTTTGGCTGCCACTTCTATGACTTCTTCAACCAGGCCGAGTGGGAGCGCAGCTTCCGGGAATACGTCCTGTGAGTGGGACAGGGACAGGGGTGACGGGGACACGGTGGCACCGCAGTGGACAGCTCCATGTCCCCCCCCAGCAGTGCCGCCGCATCTCCACCCTGCAGGGCTGTGGGGGCCATGGGCTGTCCCTGCTGGACAGGGGTGACAGGGACACGGTGGCACCGCAGTGGACAGCTCCATGTCCCCCCCCAGCAGTGCCGCCACATCTCCACCCTGCAGGGCAGTGGGGGCCGTGGGCTGTCCCTGCTCCTTAGGGCCACTGTCCCCCATGTGTCCCCGCAGGTGTGAGGCCAACGTGACCATCGCCACGCAGACCAACAAGCCCATCCCGGACTGTGAGATCAAGAACCGGCCGAGCCTCCTGGTGGAGAAGATCAACCTCTTCGCCATGTTCGGCACCGGCGTCTCCATGAGCACCTGGGTCTGGACCAAGGCCACGCTGCTCATCTGGAAGCGCACCTGGTGCAGGTGGGACCCCGAGGGTGTCACCCCAGCCCCCTGGAGCCCTTCCTGCCCCATCCAATGGGATGTTGGAGGACATTCCCAGATGTTTGTCCCTCAGCTCGATGAGTTGTAGGCTCACAGCAGCTTAGGAACGGGGTGGCCTCTCCCATGTGGCATTTGTGGGACACCTCCATCCCCAGGGGACCCATTCCCCAGTCTGGTGTCCCCTGTGCAGGAAGGGCAGCTGGGGAGGGTCCCTGCGCCCCCAGCTGTGACAGCTGTGCCCCCTGTCCCTCTGTGCCCTCCGTGTCCCCAGGCTGACGGGGCAGAGTGATGACCAGCCCAAGAGGATCAAGAAGAGCAAGATGATCGCCAAGGCCTTCTCCAAGCGCAAGGAGCTGCTGCGCGACCCGGGCCAGGAGCTGTCCTTCAGCATGCACACCGTGTCCCACGATGGCCCCGTGGGTACGTCCCCGGGCAGGAATGTCCCCAGAGCCCCCAGGGGTCCCCAAAGTCCTCCTTAACCAGATCCCCCTGTCCCCACAGCCGGATTGGCATTCAACATCAATGAGCCATCAGCTGACGTGTCCTCGGCGTGGGCCCAGCACGTCACCAAGATGGTGGCCAGGAGAGGGGCCATCCTGCCCCAGGACATCTCCGTGACACCCGTGGCGACACCTGGCAAGTCCTTGGGGTCTTCGTGGGGAATGTCTGGGGGATGAGCCGGGCTGGGGGTGTGCAGGGAGGCTGATGGAGTATTTGGGATGGATGCCCGTGGGATCAGGTGGCGGGTGTTGGGGGATGGCGGGGGGCACAGGCAGGACGTGGCCGCTCTCAGCCACCTTACTCCACATCCCCCAGTGCCACCAGAGGAGAGGGCCAACCTGTGGGTGGTGGAGGCCGACGTGTCCCCGGAGCTGCAGAAGCGCAGCGGCCGCAAGAAGAAGCGGAGGAAGAAGAAGAAGGAGGTGACCCCAGACGCCGAGCGCTGCCCGGGGCGCTCCGCCGTCCCCAGCGCCGTGCCTCGCCTGCCCCGCCTGCCCCCCCAGCCCTGCCTGGTGGCCTTTGCCCCCGATGTGCTGCCAGCTGTCCAGCCCGATGCCGCCTTCCCCGGGGGCCCGTGGGACGGGCGCGGCCGCAGGGCCAACGTCCTGCACGTGATCAGCAACCCCTTCTGCCCCGAGAGCGGCGCCGCCGACCCCGAGAGCTGGCACCACAACGGGGGCCCCCTGTGGCCCCCCCAGCCCGGCCCCCTGCCCCGGCCCGGGGCACCCAGGACTCAGGGCTGCCGGGCAGGGCTGGCCCCCATCCACTCCCGGACCAACCTGGTGGACGCGGAGCTGCTGGAGCCCGATTCGGACTTCTGATCCCAGGGGGATGTGGGGAGGGTGTGGGGACACCAGAACCCACCTGATCCCACGGGGATCCGTCCCAAATGTTCCATCCACCTGACCACATCCCATTTCTCCCCTTGGAGGATTTGTCTCTGTGCACTTGTCAGCCTGGCGAGGTTTTGGGATTCCCTCCAGCAGCACCGGGAGAAAGGAGCTGTGAGTGGGACAAGCCCCAGCTCCCAGAGGGATTTAGGGAGCAGGGGGACACCTGGGGACAGCCTAGATCAGGGTAGATTTGGGGCAGCTCTGCCCCACCCACGGCTAGAGGTACGTAGAGCTCACCCCCACTTGTGCCAATAGCAATTTTTTAAAAATTTCTGATTTTTTTAATGTTTGTATCGTGGTGCCTCTGCTCGGGGTGAGCCCAGTCAGGGGCAGCAGCAGCAGCAGCAGCAGCATCTCTGGTGTGCAGCCCTATTTTGGGTTCACCCCAATCCCTTCCGAGACCCCAAAGTGCCTTCCAGCTCCCCAGAGAGCTGAGCCAGACCCAGATCAGGATTAGTGGGGTGGCAGCACCAGGGAGATGGGACAGGAAGCACCTTGGGCTGCCCGGGTGCTCCTGAGCCAAAAAAATAACCCCAAAAACCTCAAGGTGCTTGAGGTGAATCAGGGTCAGCAACCCCCAGAGCAAAGCTTTTTTTATTATTTTTTAGGATAAAAAAAATAAAAATCAAGTCACAGCAAACCCAGTGGAGCCCTGAGGCGGGAGGGCTCCAGTCCCTGCTGGTGTTTGAATTTTCCCCATTTTTATAAAGTCCTGGTAGGCTCCTGGCTTTTTTTTTTTTTCTTTTTTTTTTTTTTTTGCTATCCCAGTGACCTCCACAGGTTCATTTTTGCTGTGTAAAGGAAAAACCCTCCTGTATCAGTATTAAATTTACAGATTTTCAATCCCAGTGGCTGCTTTGGGCTCTTTTGGGGAGGGATCCATGTGGGAACACATTTTGGTGGGGGAGAGTTGTCCTTTCTCCTAAAAACCCTCTTGCTTTAAAAACTGCTTTAAAGTGTTTAAAACTGCTTTAAAACACCTTAAAAAGTGTTTCAGGCTGCTTTAAAGCACATTAAAAACTGCTTCAAAGTGCTTTGAGCCCCCTGTTCCACCTGCGGGAGGGAGCTCTGAGGGGCTGGCAGTGCCCTCGGGGGCTGTGGGGGCAGTTTTGGGGACAACTGGGCAGTTTTGGGGACAAATGGGGCCTTTGCCAGCAGGTGGCACCACGGACTAAAATATCCCCCAAACCCCCAACATTTGGGTAGCCCCAAATTTTGGGGTGCTCCTGGGTGGGGCCCCACTCAGACATCTGAAGTTTCCCACGGTGCTGGTGCTTTTTTGGGGGGGAAAAATGCTGCTCTTGGAAAAGATCCTTTTTTTATTTTGAGAGCCATGCAGCTGCAGGGTTTGGTTATCCTGCAAACCAGACCCTGAAATTTAGCTGGAATTGGTCAGTGAAGATTGCATTTTTCCAGGGTTTGTTATTTCTTTTTGGGCTGACCGTGCTACAGAGTCAAAGCTGGATTGTCTGGGATGAAACAAAGTATTTCTCTTCATCTCCCTTTTTTTGGGCTTTTTCTTTTTATCTATTTTATTTTACAGTTTTCTTAGTTAAAAAATTCTAGCAAAACTATTCCTAAAAGATTGGCCATTTTGAAACAGAAAAACCCACATTATTTTAATTTTGGAAGCAGCAGGAGATGTGCTGACAACGTCACATCCCCTCCCAAAAACCCCACCTTGATTTGGTGCAGAGAGAGAGAATTTTGAAGGAAGAAAACACCCCCAGTCTGCCAAAATCCAGCAAATTCCCCTGAAATATCCTTAGGGAAAAGCTCCAGCATTCCCATGGGAGGTGCAGGAGAGCGAAGCACAGAGGGTCACACATCTCCCAACACCCCCAGAGGTTTCACTGGGGAAAAATGGGGAAACTTCGGGAAATTTGGGTAATATTCCCTGTGGATTCGCTGAACCACCGATCCCCAGGGAGACATATTGGCATTTTCCCCCCATCTGGTGGGATTGAAAGGATGGAATTTCAGCTGGAACAGAAAACAGCCTGGGAAATGCAGGTTTGCACTCCTGTTCTACCTTAATTCCGTTTGTGGGAAACACAAACTCCGCTGTGGATCCGCACCAGCCACGGCTGCCAAGAAGAGGAATTTTGCTTTTCCAAGGCTGTTTTCTCCCAAACCTCCTGGCAAAGCCATGCCAGGCTGGTGTGAGGGAGCGAGGGAAGGAGCCAGCCCCGAGCTGCCTGCTTCTCACAGAGCCCCAATTGTTGGAGCCTCCCTCCCCAAACAGCCTCTCCCTTCCCTCCTGATACCCGTTGTTTTCCCAGATAAATCACCAGGCACGGCCTGGATCCCTGGGATAACCTCTCTGGGCCCTCCCTGCTGCCTCAGGGTCTGGCTTTTCTATTTTTCACCAATATGGGATGGTGAGCTCTGTGCACAGAACAGGGAGACAAAACAATTCCTGCTCCAGCTGGGCACCAAGGACAAATGAGCCAAATCTCAGCCAGGAGCACAAACCCCGTGGGCTGCTCCTCAGGTGGATCCCAGCCTGGGGTTGTGCTGTCTCACCCCGGGTGTGGCTCTGGCAGTCCCTGGAATGCCCAGCTGGGGCTGGCCCAGCTCCCCTGGCCCAGGGACGATCCAGCTCCAGGGCCAGGCTGGCTCTGGTCCCACCTGGGCCCTGCCAGAGGTGCTGGGGAGGCCGAGCCCCGTGGGGAGCACGAGGTCACTCTGGGAGCTCCATGGCCAGGACGAGGGACAGGACAGGAGGGAACAGCCTCAGCTGGCCCAGGGCAGGTCTGGGGGGACACTGGGGACAATTCCCCCATGGAAAGGGTTCCAGGGATGGGAGTGGGCTGCCCAAGGCAGGGGGGATTCCCATTCCTGCAGGGATTTCAGACCCCGTGCAGGTGGCACTTGGGCACCTGGCTGCCATGCCTCAGGGTCTGGCTTTTCTATTTTTCAGTTCTGTGCTGCTTTGGTGTGTGGGTCTGGCCTTCATGTTGTGGGATGGTGAGCTCTGTGCACAGAGCAGGGAGACAAAACAATTCCTGCTCCAGCTGGGCACCAAGGACAAATGAGCCAAATCTCAGCCAGGAGCACAAACCCCGTGGGCTGCAGAGAGAAAAACAAGCAGGGTGGGACTGCAGGGGCTGAAGCTGGGATGGGACAATGAACTGCAAGGTGCAAATGGAGCAGAGCTGATCCCAGGGAGAGACCCCGGCAGCGCTCGGGGATTTTGGGGCCATTTTGGTTCATCTTGGGTGCAGCCCTGGCTGGGCTCTGGTGCTGCCCCAGGTGCATCCATGCAGGAGATCCTTTCCATGAATCCCTGCTCTATTCTGGGACTCTGCCCAGCCTCTGCCCCAGCTCAGCCTGCACAGGGCATCAGCCCTGGGATTTATGGCAAATCAACACCAGGAGTTTTGGGGGTGCTGCCAGCAGCACAGGGTGTTTTTCCCAGGAAAACACCATCCCTGCCAGTCTCCTGATTTTGGGAATATCCTCTAAAAGGTGAGGAAGATCCCATGCTGATCCAGGTGGGCTCAGGGTCAGGATTTTGCACATCCTGGTGAAGGATGTGCAAAACAACCTGAGATCTTTTTGTGGAATCCGAGATGATAAATTCCAGAGGATTTCTTTATTTCCAGGTTGGCACAAGCTCCTCTCCTCAGCAGAGGAGGATCAGGGTCAGGATTTTGCCCTAGTCAAGGGAGTGCTAAACAACTTGGGATCTTTTTGTGGGATCTGTGGTACCAGGAAATGATAAATTCTAGAGGGTTTCTCTAAACTCCTCTCCTCAGCAGAAGAAAACTCAGGGTCAGGATTTTGCCTTGGCCCAAACAACCTGGTGGGGTTTTTTGTGGGATATGTGATGATAAATTCTGGATTTCTCCATCTCACGTTGGCACAAGGTCCTCTCCTCAGCAGAGGAGGATCAAGGTTGGGATTTTGGATTTGTGAGGGGTTTGCAAAACAACCTGGTGGGTCTTTATGGTATCTGTGGCACCAGGAAATTATAAATTTTAATGGATTTCTCTATCTCAGGGCAGCACAAGCTCCTCTCCTCAGCAGAGGAGAATTCAGGGTCAGGATTTTGCCTTGGCCAAAACAAACCTGGTGGGTTTTCTGTGGGATCTATGGCATCAGGAAATTATAAATTTTAATGGATTTCTCCATCTCAGGGCAGCACAAGCTCCTCTCAGCAGAAGAGGATCAGGGTCAGAATTTTGCCTTGGTCAAAACAACCTGGTGGGAATTTTTCTAGGACCTGCGGTACCAGGAAATTAGGAATTCTGGAGGATTTCTCCATCTCAGGGCAGCTCAAGCTCCTCTCCTCAGCAGAGGAGGAGCAGGGTCAGGATTTTGCATTTGTTAGGGGTTTGCAAAACAACCTGGTGGGTTTTTGTGGGATCTGTGGTACCAGGAAATGACACATTCTGGAGGGTTTCTCCACCTCAGGGCAGCTCAAGCTCCTCTCCTCAGCAGAGAAGGATCAGGGTCGGGATTTTGCCTTGGCCCAAACACCCTGGTGGGTTTTTGATGTGATCTGAGATGATAAATCGCAGAGGGTTTCTCCATCTCAGGGCAGCACAATATCCTCTCCTCAGGAGAGGAGGATCAGGGTCGGGATTTTGCTTTTGCCAGGGGTTTGCAAAACACCCTGGTGGGTTTTTTGGTGCGATCTGAGATGATAAATCCCGGAGCTTTCCCCACCTCGGGTCAGCACCACCTGCTCTCCCCAGCTGCGACCCTTCCTGCTCTCCACGGGAGGGGAGGGATTTTGCTCCAGCCTCAAATCCCTCCCACGGCGGCTCCCGAAGAGTTCCCGTTCCACAGGGCGGTTCTGAGCCGGAGTTTTGTGATCCCGGAGAGAGAGAGGCAGGGTCGGGCTGCGGGCTCGGATCCCGCTCGGCAGGAACCAGCTTCAGCTCGGGAATTGTGCTCGCCCCGCTCCTGGCTCCCAGGGCTGCGCTGCTCCTCCTTTAGCTCCGATCCCCCCTGGAATTCCTGCCCCTCTCCCACGCCTCTTTCCTCCCTGGAATCCTCCTTCAGCCTCTCAGCTTCTCCGCTGCTTCCATCCCTCCCCTCCTTGCTGATCCTCCGTGGATTCCTTCTCTCTCTCCTCTCCTCTGGCTCATCCCAAAACTCATCCCCAAGCTCGCCCGGGGTTTGAGAATTGGACACTTGAGGGTTGGAATTGGCACTTGAGAATTGAGAATTCATTAAGCTCTCACCCACCAACAGCTCCAAGTTCTTCTCTCAGGGCTGGTCTCAATAAATACCAATAATAAAAGGCTGGGTTTGCACTGCAGAAGAGGCACGTTCCCAGAGAACTGGATTTAGAAAAGGTGGTGAAACTTCAATCATTAAAAGGAAATCATGAATGTGGTGGGTTATTACTGAACTCAGTGCCTGGCAGGCCTGGCAGCACAGCCAGTCCCAGGCTTTTGGGTGGCACATTCCCCGTGCCAGGATGTTGTGGCTCCTCATTCCCATGGGTTTTCCTGGTGCTGGTTGGGAATGATGGTCTGGGAGGGCTTTCCCAACCCCTTTGGCTCTGAAATTCCAGTTTTGACCCAATTTTCCCATTGGGATGACCTTGGTGGCGCATCCGTCCTTGCTGCCGGCACTTGGGGACACGGACCAGTGGTGGCCTTGCAGCGGCTGGATTTCATTGTCTGGGAGGGCTTTTCCAACCCCTCTGGCTCTGAAATTCCATCATTTGGTGCAGGCCTGGGGGGCTGCCTGCCCGGGCCATGGCACCATGGGGACACCAAGGCCGGGGACAGATTGAGTCCAGAGAAGGGACAAAGGAGCTGGGAAGGGTCTGGAGAGCCAGGAGAGGCTGAGGGAGCTGGGAAGGGTCTGGAGAACCAGGAGGGGCTGGGGGAGCTGGGAAGGGTCTGGGGAACCAGGAGGGGCTGGGGGAGCTGGGAAGGGTCTGGGGAACCAGGAGGGGCTGGGGAAGCTGGGAAGGGTCTGGGGAACCAGGAGGGGCTGAGGGAGCTGGGAAGGGTCTGGGGAACCAGGAGGGGCTGGGGAAGCTGGGAAGGGTCTGGGGAACCAGGAGGGGCTGGGGGAGCTGGGAAGGGTCTGGAGAACCAGGAGGGGCTGAGGGAGCTGGGAAGGGTCTGGAGAACCAGGAGGGGCTGAGGGAGCTGGGCAGGGGCTGAGCCTGGAGCAGAGGAGGCTCAGGGGGCCCTTGTGGCTCTGCACAAGTCCCTGCCAGGAGGGGACAGCTGGGGGGGTCGGGCTGTGCTCCAGGGAACAGGGACAGGAGCAGAGGGAACACCCAGGGCAGCCTCAGGGTGGAATCAGCAGCAATTTCCCCATGGAAAGCGGTCAGGCCTTGGCAGGGGCTGCCCAGGGAGCTTTGGAGTGCCCATCCCTAGAGGTGGCCAAGGAATCCCTGGATGTGGCACTCAGGGCTCCGGGCTGGTAACATAAAGTGGGGATCAGGCACACCTTGGTCTTGAAGGTCTCGTACAACCTCAGTGCTTCTGCGATTCCGTGCCCGGCGGCTGCAACACTGAAAAATCAGCAAAACGTGAAAAGGGAACCAAATGCCTTCACGGGGCGGGTGGCCCCGCGCGGACTACAACTCCCATCAACCCCCGCGCGGCCCTGCGAGCAGGCGGGGCGCGGTACGGCGCTGCAGGGCGTGCCGGGAGCCGTAGTCGAGACGGGGCGGAGCAGGGGCGGGAGGACTGCATGTCCCGGCGTGCAGTGCGGCAGCAAGGGCGGCGGGGCGGGGCGAGGCGGGGCCGGCGGCCCTGAGGGAGCCGGAGCGGACCCGGAGCGGACCGGAGCAGTCGGCGGCGATGTCGGTGCAGGTGGCGGTGGCCGCGCCCGCCGTGGAGCTGAAGGAGCTCGGCGGCCCCATGGACAAGGCGGCGGGGCCGCCGTGCGAGCCTGTGGGCGCTCACGCAGCGGGGCACGGCGTGGCGGCGGCGGCGCCCGCCTGCCCCGTGCCGGGCGCCGAGCGTGAGGCGGCCCCGGCCCCCTCCGCCGAGCGGCCTCCGGGGGGCGGCTGCCCCGGGCTGTCCTCGGCCGCCGCGATGTCCTCGGCCTCCGGCATGTCCTCGGCCGCCGGCAAGGTGCCGCAGGCTTCGGCCATGAAGAGGAGCGACCCGCACCACCCCCAGCACCGGCACCGCGACGGCAGCGACAGCAGCGGCAGCGCGGCCGAGGCGCTCGTGAGCCCCGACGGCACCGTCACCGAGGCGCCGCGCACCGTCAAGAAGGTAACGGGGGCGACACCGGCAGGGAGCCCTCCTGGCGGGGCTGTGCGGGACATCCCCGCGGGCACAGCCCCGCAGCGGCGACGGGGAACCGGCCCGGGGCTCGGGGACGCGGCTCTGCCTCGGCCGGGCAGGGCCGGCCCGGTGTGGGGACCCCGGTGCGCGGCGGGTGTCAGCGACCCCGAGGGGCTGCCGTGGTCGCGGGGGCGCTCCAGGGCTGGGGCTGCATTTCGGGGATGTGTTCTGCCATGCCTGGGGGTCTGTCTGTGCCTTGTACCCCCTGTCTGTGCAGTGGGGACATGCGGGGTGACATCGGGTGCCTTTACACCCCAATCTTGCACCCCCCGGGTGACACTGGGTGCCTTCACAGCCGTTCCCTGCGCCCCTAGGTGTCACTGGGTGCCTTTACACCCTAATCTTGCACCCCCAGGTGTGACGGAATGCCTCTACACCCCACACCTGCACCCCCAGGTGACACTGGGTGCCTTTACACCATGTTCCCTGCACCCCCAGGTGACACTGGGGTGCAGGGAACACCCTAATCTCGCACCCCCAGGTGTCCCTGGGTACCTTTACACCCCAATTCTGCACCCCAAGGTGTTCCTGGGTGCCTTTCACCCCAATTCTGCACCTCCATGTGTCTCTGGGTGTCTTTGCACCCCAATTCTGCACCTCCATGTGTCTCTGGGTGCCTTTACACCCCAATTCTGCACCTCCATGTGTCTCTGGGTGCCTTTACACCCCAATTCTGCACCTTCATGTGTACCTCAGTGCCTTGCACCCCAATTCTGCACCCCCATGTGTCCCTGGGTGCCTTTAACCCCTCACCTGCATCCCCAGGTGTCCCTGGGTGCCTTTAACCCCTCACCTGCACCCCAGGTGTGTGAGCTGCAGGGTGTGTGGGTTCACATCAGGTTCATGTTCCCAGGGTTATCTGGGGAATGTGGATAAGATAAAAACGTCCTGGGCGTCGCTGGTGACGCTGGCACCTGGGGCAGGGCCAGGTGTGCCCATACCTGGGTGTGGGGTGTTTTGTGGGGGTTTGGGGGTGCCCCTCTCCCCAGGGTGCTGTGACCTGGCAGCTGCACCCCGGGAGTGTGTGGAGCTGTGAATCCTGGGGAGTCCAGTCCTGCTGAGTCCATCTGTGTGTCTCCAGCTCCTCAGGGGGACACAGGTGCTCCCTGGAGCAGGGAGCTGTGTGTACCCTGCTGTGCTTGTGGGGAAATGCACATGTTCCCCATTTCCTGGCATCCTTCCTGTTGGAAATCCCAGGAGAAGTTGTCCCCTGTGAACCTTTTGGGGATGTAGGGAAAGAAGTGTCCCTGTCCTAAGGGAGCCTCTCACCTCACAGAACTTTGGGGTGAAGACCTCGCCGCCCCTGCTGATGGACTAACACCCTCTTTTGGGGCTGCTCTAAAATTGCCTCTCCCTTTGCAAGGCCCAGGGTGAGGGGGCTTGTCTCCAGAACCATGATTTCCTCCTGGGTGGCTTCCCTGAAATTCCAGTGTCTCCTAGGAGGGAGCAAGGCCTGGATCTTGCTCTCTTCATCCCCCTAAAATCCCTTCTTTAGGGTTAGGAGGGGGTTCAGCTGCTCAGGAAAGGACATTTTTCCTCTGAGATCCTGACTCCCACCCCAGTGTTTGGAGTTTGATATCCTAATCCCATCTCTGTTTTTAGAGACCCTCAGGGCACCTGTGCTTAAACTCTTGATCCCACCCCTCTCCATTCTTTTCTGGAGAGAGAAGGAACCACAAAAAGGGATTTCAGGGGGATTTCACCCTTTTTCCAGAGAGTGGCTGGGAACCTGGAACAGCTTCAAACCTGCATCACTCCCTGGCTGCTCCTAATCCCAGGAGCAGAGCCACAGATCCAGGAGCAACCTGGAGTTCCCAGCTGGCTCCTGCCTCCCTCTGCTTGGGATGTGCTGCAGAGGGTCTGGGAGTACAAACTGTTCCTTCTCCTCCTTTTCTCAGCCACTTCAGCACGTTCCTGCCTCTCAAACCAGGCTTTTCATTCATCCAGGTCCTCTCCTTCTCAGGAGGACTTAGTGAAATAAATAATATTCAATATCCTGGTGTTATTGAAATAAAACCAGATTTGGGAGCCAGGCCCATGGCTGTAAAATTGGGCAAGTGGAGCTGAAGCATCTGGTGAAAGGAGGTTTAGAGCAAAAATGAACAAAAATAAGTTAATTATTTTTTACTCAGATCCAACAGAACTTTGCTGATATAGAGGGAAAAGTCTAATTAAAATAGATGAAATTTGTAGTGGAACTGTGATTCTTAAGAGTGCTTGATAGAAACAAAATCTCAGTATTTTTTTCTTGACTGGTTTATAGAAATATATTTTTCTTGGGTTTTTTCCCCTTTCCTTGGAATCCTAACACCCATCCTTGAGAAACCGTGCCACTAAATTGTGATTTTGTAATTCTGAGACAAAAGGAGTTCCCAGAAAATTTCAGTGACTCTTTTCTTCTTTTCACTCTCATTTTAAATCTTCTTTTCTGTCAGTTCAGCATTTTATTGATCTGTCTGCCTTTAGATGTTCTGATTTGTATTTTACCTTGACAGGGTGTAAAACAGGAAGGAATAGATGGAATAGATGATATTTTATATATATTTATATGCAGACATTATAGATGGTGCTGGGCTTTTCTCTGAGATCAAATCTTGGGGAAAATCCCTGGAATTGTTGTTCCCTTTGGGTTCTTGCTGGAAATGCTGGAATTCCTCATTCCTGAGGTGAAATTTTACAGGTGAAAGCCCATCCAGTTCTGACCTCAGCCACAAGGAAACTTCAGTTTAATCAGATTCAGGTCTTGATTTAATGGTTGTGAAGTGACAACTCCGTGCCCCTTTCTTCAGCTGGGAGAAGAATGGTGGAATCATGGTGGGCTGGAAGGGACCTTAAAGTGCATCCAATTCTGACCCTCAGGCACAAGAAAAACTTAAATTTAAGCAGTTTCATCCTTGATTTAATGGTTATGAAGTGACAACTCCGTGCCCCTTTCTTCAGCTGGGAGAAGAATGGACCTTAAAGCCCATCCAGTTCTGACTGTCAGCCACCAGAAAAGTGAAATTTAATCAGATTCAGGTCCGGGTTGGATGGTTGGGAGGTGCTCAGGGCTCTTGAAGTTCCTGCAGCCCGCAGTGGGAAGGTGTGGGATGAAGGTTCCAGACCCTCTCCTGACCCTCTCTCTGTGCAATTCCTCACTTTAGGCTGGGTGAATTTCCTGTGGGATGAATCTCTCCTGGATGTGGGGTCAGGGAGGAGCTGGGAATGGAGGGGGAGCTGGAAAAGCCCCTCAGGAGCAGCTGGGTAGATTTGGGGTCAGCTGGGTCCTGTTCCTGCTGCCAGGTGAGCCCAGGGGCTGGGGAGCAGCTCCAGGTGTTCACAGCTGCCAGTCAGGCCCTGAGTCACCTGCACTGGCTCTGTTTTGGGGTTTTAGTGCTGGTTTGGTGGTGAGATGATCGCTCAGCAGCTCTGGGAATGCTGCTGGGTGCTGGTGTTCTGTGAATTCTTAAAGCATTGCCAGATCCAAGCAGCTGAGAGTCACAGAACTTCTGGGAGTCTTGTTATCAGTGAGGGGGGAGCCTTAATTGAGACCCCCAAACCGATTAACTGGGCAATCTCAGCCTTGTCATGACAACTCCGTGCCCCTTTCTTCAGCTGGGAGAAGAATGGTGGAGTCACGGGCTGGGTTGGGTTGGAAGGGACCTTAAAGCCCATCCAGTTCTCACCCCTGCAACAAAAAAACCTTACATTTAATCAGATTCAGACTGATGTAATGGTTGTGCAGTGACAACTCTGTGCCCCTTTCTTCAGCTGAGAGAAGAATCACAGAGTGGGTTGGAGGGGAACCTTAAAGCCCATCCTGTTCTGACCCCTGCCACAAAAAAAACCCCCTTACATTTAAGCAGATTCAGATTGATTTAATGGTTGTGCAGGGACAACTCTGTGCCCCTTTCTTCAGCTGAGAGAAGAATCAGAGTGGGTTGGAAGGGACCTTCAAGCCCATCCAGTTCTGACCCCTGTCACAAGAAAAACTTGGATTTAATCAGATTCAGCTCTTGATTGAATGGTTGTGAAGTGACAACTCCATGCCCCTTTCTTCAGCTGAGAGAGGAATCACGGGGTGGGGTGGGCTGGGTTGGGTTTGAAGGGACCTTAAAGCTCATCCAGTTCTGACCCTCAGCCACAAGACAAACTTAAATTTAAACAGATTCAGGTCTTGATTTAATGCTTGTGAAGTGACAACTCCGTGAAGAATTGTGGAATCACGGGATGGGTTGCGTTGGCTTAAAGCCCATCCAGTTCTGACCCCTGCCACAAGAAAAGCTTGGATTTGAACAGATTCAGGTCTGAATTTAATGGTCGTGATGTGCTCGGTGCTCTGGGAGTCCCTGCACCCCGCAGTGGGAAGGTTAAACCTCAGCGAGTGGCCAGTTTTACATGAAGCCAACCCCAAGCCCCAGAGCAGAAGGTGATGATTTTTCCCCTGTCCCAGGCACTCTGCAGCAAGCCCGGCTCCTGCTCGCCTTTCCAGCTGTGCTCTGGAGCTCCGTGTGCTGATGAAAGGCGAGGTTTTGTGCTGGCAAGGGATTGATTCGCCGGGGCTGTTGATTCATTCCGTGGGCTCCGTTCTCTCTCTGCCGCCGCCTCCGCAGCGCCGGGGGCTGCGGGAAGCGGTGCCTTTTGTCACCGTGTCACCGTGCGCCGCTAACGAGGCGCCGCATCCTCGTGTCACGGCCCCGCCGAGAGCCGCTCCCGCCCGGGGGCTCCGTCCCCAGAAATGCCGGCTGCTCGCTGGGCCGGCACGTCACCTGACGGCCGCGGGAGGCCTCCTCTGCTCCCGCTGGAAATGACTCTCATGTGGCTCCTCTAAACGATGCCTCTGACCTTGCTTCCCGGCAGACTGCGCTGCCATCAAAGCCTGCCTGTTCCCGTGGAAATTCCCACTTTTTTTTTTTTTTTTTGAGGCAGAGGAATGAGGGTTTTTCAGCTCCATTAAGGATTTTTTTCCCTCTTCCATTTTTCCCTTCTAACCCCCAGCCATCACTTCTGCCAGGGAAAAAATGCTTCTTCCCGCGGGGCTGCATTCCCAGGAAATGCAGGGAATGAGGCGGCTGGAATGCTCTTTAGGAAAACCTTCCCCAAATTCTTTAATTTGGTGTGATAATCTGGACGAATCCGGGTTCCTTGGAGCAGGTGCCTGCGTGGAACCGAGTGCAAGGATCAATCCATGGGGCTGAGGAGCGGGGAGATGAAAAAGCAGAGGGAAATAAAAACGGGCTGAGGAGGGAACCTTGGAACTGGGAATGGCCAAGCTGCCCTTTGCCAGGGGCTGTGGCACCGGATTTGTTCCTGTGGTGGGTGAGAATTCCAGAATCACACCGAGATCTTCCTGCTGGAGCTTTCCTCCTTGTCTGTTTTTACTTCTTGGGGTGCACCCAACAAAGCAAAAGCTTGTAAAAATGTTGGCAAGTGTAGTGGGTTTGGTTTGTTAATTTAGGATTTTTTTTTTATTTCAAGATTTTTTTGGTTAATGTATTAAATAAAGAGTGTGGTGGGTTTTGGTGTTCATTAATTATTAATGTATTTATTTTTTGTTGTGAGATAGGATTGGGAGAAAGGTAAAGTAAGTTTAAAATTTTAAAAGGGTGTAAAGAAAATTTTATTAATAGTTTCCAGGTTTGTTTTGTCTTTTAACATGTTTTTCACAAAAGCATGTTGTTCTGGTTGAGGGGCATGTCCAGCTTTTGAATGGTTGGAAGCTTTGTATCACTTTTTAAAGTATCTCTCATGTAAAACTGTGACAGCAAGTATGATTGATTGTTTCTCCTGTGAGTGCAGAAGTCAAAACTGTGCTTGAAAAAGTATCTACAGACACATGAATATTTTAAAATTTTCTCAAAGGTGGGTATTTGGTAATATCTGTTTGCCATGGTTGTAAACTTTGGAACCCTCAGGGGCTGACAGCTCCTGTAGGAACAGGAGGTTGTACAAGCTGACAGGGTAAGCACCAATAATGGCTTTTGTCTGACCTGCCCAGAATTCACAGAATCCCTGCCTTGGGAGAGACCTTCAAGGCCATGGAGTCCAGCCCAGCCCCTCAGGCAGGGCCTGGCAGGCAGTGCCACATCCAGGCTTGTTAAACACACCCAGGGATGGTGACTGCAGCACCTCCCCTGCAGCCACTGCAGAACTTTATCCCCCTTGCTGGAAAAGCTTTTTCCTGCTCTCCAGCCTGAATTTCCCTGGGCACAGCTTGGGGCTGTGTGCTCTGGCTGTGTCAGTGCTGCTGGAGAAAGAGCCCGAGCCCAGCTGGGCACAGGCACCTTTCAGGAGCTGCAGGGAGGGCTGGGGGCAGCCCTGAGTCTCCTTTCCTGCAGGCTGAGCACGCCCAGCTCCCTCAGGGCTCCTCTCAGGGTTTGTGTTCCCAGCCCCTCTCCAGCCTCGCTGGCCCCTCTGGCCGTGCTCGGTGTCCCAAGGCTGGGCACAGCCCTCGAGGTGTGACCCCAGCAGTGCCAGGGCAGGGCACAGGGCCCTCCCTGCTCCTGCTGCGTCCCTGACACGGGCCAGGTGCCACCGGCCCCCCTGGCCACCAGGGCACTCTGCTGGCTCCTGTCCTGCTGCCACCAGCTCCCGTCCTGCCTGCGCCTGGCCAGACACACCAATTCCTGCTGCTGTCCGCCCTGGGCCTCCCCTGGCCCAGCCTGAGCTGCTCCCTCTCCTCCTGTCGCTCTGAGTTCCTATAAAAACAAACGGAGAGAGCTTTAGCATCCCTCTCAACCCAAGCCATTCCCTGATTTTATAATGGTTCTGTGATTCACAGAGGAATAATGGGGGAGAAATCCTTAAATGTCACAGCTGGGTGGAAAAATTTGTCATGCAAATTTTTAGGAAAACCTTGGGAGTATCAAAGCTCTTGCCGTGCTGTGGGGCACTTTTAAAACCCAAAGCTTTTTTCCTATTTTGGTTTTAATTTAACCTGTTGTGTGTGTGCATCTTGTGTTATTTTTGAGTCCCCGGATTTCATGCATTCAGCAGCTAGCTCTGTTTTTAACTGCTCCTTCTTCCTTTTTTTTTTTTGACTGATATTCCTGGCAGGTGAATTTTGAAATGTTCTTCCATGTGTGGAACAGCTGCTTTGCAGATGATTTTTCAAACAGATCAGTTGTTTTGGTCAATCTCTGGAGGAAAAGAAAAAAGGGAGAGAAAAGAGAGAAGGGAAAAATAATTGGTTAGGTTTTTTTTTTGTTTGTTTGTTTCTAATTGTCAAATAGGTTTGTGTGTTTCTCTTGGAATTTCTGTTCCTGGGGGACACAAAGAATCCAGAAGGACAGGGAACAACACCTCCACCCCTGAGAAAGACTTCACAGTCTTTATTTTGTAAATACCTTTCCTACAGGCTGGAGCCCAGAATGTTTAAGCTGAACCTGGTCCAAACTGATACAGAGTAGGAGGAAAAATGAGAGAAAAAAATTAAAAAATCAGAACTAGTTTCACGTCTGGTTTGAAATTCTGACGCTGAGTGTCCACAAGAGGTAGAGGAGAGGTTCAGGGAAGCCATCTGGGAAGGGAAGGCTGTTCCCAGAGTGGTTTTGGGGTTGTGGGATGAGAAAATGGATTGGGATGGAGCCCTGGGGAGCCCTCAGCAGTGAGGATCGGGAACAGAGCAGAGTCAGGGTGTTTGTACATGGATGTGTTTGTTTTATACAGCCGTGGGGTGGTTGGGGCTGCAAGGGACCTGAAAGATCTCTGGTTCCAGCCCCTGCTGTGGGCAGGGCTGCCACCCCTGGTGCCAGGCTTGGTCACCGGGGGTGCCACCCTTGGTGCCAGGCTTGGTCACCGGGGGTGCCACCCTTGGTGCCAGGCTTTGTCACCGGGGGTGCCACCCTTGGTGCCAGGCTTTGTCACCAGGGGTGCCACCCTTGGTGCCAGGCTTTGTCACCAGGGCACCACCCATAGTGCCAGGCTTGGTGACCAGGGGTGCCACCATGGTGCCAGGCTTTGTCCCTGCTGTCAGTGTCAGTGGTGCCAGCAGAGCTCAGTCTCAGGGGTTAAATCAGAGCAGCCTCTCCACGCAGCCATTGCCAGCATTTCCATGGCAGGGTGACACCCCAGTGGCCTCTGGCAAACAGAGGAGCTGTGTCCTGCTGGCACCAGAGAGGGGCTGGGCAGCGCTGCCCTTGGAGCAGGGCTGTGCAAGGAGCCAGGAGAAGGGTCTGGAGAGGGGAGCACATCCCTCACTGCAGCAGCACCGAGAGGAGCCAAAAGGCTCCTTGGAAATGTGAACAGAGCCCGGAGCTTGCAGGGCTGAGTGCCCGCTGCTGGGCTTGGGTGATGCCTGGGGAGGCTGCCTGCAACGCAGGCTGGACAGAGTTAAGGGAGTAAAATAGGGATTTGTTAAAGGCCTTCAGTAGGTACAGAGGCTGCCTAGAGCAGAGGCTGGATAGTGTCAAAGTGGTAAAGTAGGGATTTATCAAAGGCCTTCACAGGACACAGCTTGGGCAGTGCAAGAGCCCAGCCAGGGCTGCACCCAAGATGGACCCAAGATGGACTCTGAGTCAAGAGTTTCACACTTTTATAAGCTTTGCTCCATTTCCACACTGGGGTCCATTGTCCAATTCCAGGTCATGCAGTCCCATCCTCCCAGATTGCTCTCCTCAGTTCCCTGCTGTTTGCACTTTTTGGGCCTGAAGCTGCCCAAAACCCAAGGGGTTGGAAAAGGATTGCTCTGTCTGACTGAGCTGTGAGGAGAACTTGCTGGCACTTTATATAAAGTTCAGAGTCACACACTAATGCAGCACAGAATCTGGAAAAGATGAAATATAAAACTTAAGGCATCAGGGGGAGCTGTGTCTGCTGCAGGGTTGGGGGAGCTGTGTCTGCTCTGGGTTTTGGGCAGCTGCTCCTGTGGGTACAGAACAAACAGGAGCAGACAAAGGCAGGACACTTCAGGGAGCCCCAAGGCATTTTGGGGAGAAGGCCCAGCTGCAGATCGGGGCTTGCACGGGCACACGGGTTTGGAGAGCTCCAGGGGCCTCCAGATGGGCAGATAGGGAAGAGCTGGGAGCTGGAGCTGGCTGCTGATCCCAGGAGAAGCAGCAAACCGGAGCTGGTTGGTGCCTGTGTGAAGGGAGCTGCTCCAGGGAGGTGTCTGGGATGGTTCATTCTTCATCAGCAACAAGCACAGAAGGGCTGCGTGTCAGTTCCTGACAGAAGGAGATGAACACTTCAGTTCCTGCTCTCCTGGCTCGTTCCTGGCCTCAGACACGGCACTGACGGGTTTTTGTTGCCCAGTGTTTGGTGGACTCGTGGCAAGGTGGAGCTGTTGTGGTCTGGGCTTCACCATGGATGTGCCAGCCCAAATCTCACCCAAACAGCAGAGGGAAAAGCCAGGAGACACCGACTCTGATTGTTCAGGATGTGATTGGATCCACTCCTCAGCACAGAAACCTCCCCCAGGCTGGGTTCCCAGAGGGTTCTGGACTCTGCATCTCTGGCAGTGCCCAAGCTAGGCTGGCGGGGCTGGGAGCAGCCTGGGACAGTGGGAGGTGTCCCTGCCATGGCAGGGGTGGCACTGGAGGGGCTCTGGGGTCCCTTCCAACACAGGCATCCACTCACCTGTGGAGTGGAAGGGGCGTTAGGAGCAGGGAACTGAGGAACAGAAAATCTCCTGTGCCTGGTCGGGGCTGGGTGTGGTTTTAGGATGATCCAGGGCAAATCCCCCCAGCTCTGCCTGTGCCTTCCTCATTCTCAAGCCCAGGCAGTGCCTGTGCTGTGCTGTTTGAAGATCATTGCAGTTCCAGGAGAGATGAAATCACCATCCACTCCATGTTCCAGGAGAGCTTTTTGTCTGGCATCTCCCTCTTAACTCCCAAAACGCTCCCTGCTGGATTAGTCCCCGCTCCAGATTTGTTTCCTGCCTGGTTCCTCTGCCTGGACACCAGCCAGCCATTCCCACACCCAAACTCTTCCAGCATCCCCTGTAAACCCTGCTCCAGTGCAATCCCAGGGATTCGTTTCCGGACATCTGAAGGGTTCAGGGAAGGGGGAATGGATCCTGAGAGGATGGGAAGGAGCACTTGGGTGTGGAGGGAGTTTGCTCCCAGCTGTGCTCACGCTGTTCCAGGATATCTTTTGAGCTTTTCAAAGGGAACAGCCCCCAGATGAAAAAAGGGTTTTTAGTTCGTTCTAAACCAGTTATTTTTTTGTCTCAAATAAAATCGGCGATGACTCAAACACCCATAAAAGTGTCTGGCAGAATTCTCGGGCTCTGAAGTTCCGCAGTGCATTGCTTGTAAATGTCATTTTTGTGGGAGCCTCTTCAAGTGGAGTCGGGTTCTTTGAGACAGGGCTGAGCCTCTGAGATCCACTGTGCAGCACTGACTGAAGAATTATTTTGGGTGATTTCAGGAAAGGATCCTGCACGAGGCTTGGGTTGTCTGCTCACCACAGCAGAGAAGCTGTTGGGTAACTCCGAGTGCCAAGAACTTTCTGTGCTTTGCTTTTCATTCTTCTTTTTTTTTTTTTTTTCTAATTTTTAATATAAATAAGCTGAAACATTTTCTGGTTTCTCTGCAGCAGAATGACCACAGATGAGTCACGGGGCTGCCTGAACATGTAAAGCATTTTCAGTGCTCCTTGTGATACATTTTTGGGTGTCTCACCTGACTCTGATCTGCTGAGACAGTGATTCCCGAGCGTGAGGAAGCTGCTGCTTGGGTCAGGCCCTGTGAAAAGTCCAACCAAAAGCTGGTTTGGAGCTGGAGATGGGATTGTGATGCTCTGCCTGACTCATCGAGTGATTCTGGGTGGGATTTTAGATTCCCTAGCTTGGGTTGCCTCAGGAAAGCTGAGTAGGTGTGCGCAAAGACCTGCGGAGCTTCCTGGCCAAAACCCAGCCCAGACAAAGCTCTCCTTGTTCCTGGGGCCTCCAAGCTGCCTTTTCTGGTGTTTATTTGTTCTCTGTGCCCTGCCCTCTGTTGTGTCTGTGCAGCAGGAGTTAGAGCTGGGGGCTGTGCTTAAAGGGACACTTCAGGGCTGGGCTGGGCTGCAGCTCTGCCCCAGCCTCCAGGATGGGCACTTCAGGTGCTCCCCAGCAAGGTGGGAAATCCAGAACCCCTGGAAACACTGGGAATTTGGGCCTTTATCCAGCAGGTGGAAGGTGTTGGGGGCTGTATCCACCACAGATCCTGGAATGGCTGGGTGGGAAGGGACCCCAGAGCCTCCCCAGTGCCACCCCTGCCATGGCAGGGACACCTCCCACTGTCCCAGGCTGCTCCAGCCCCGGTGTCCAGCCTGGCCTTGGGCACTGCCAGGGATCCACGGCAGCCCCAGCTGCTCTGGCAATTCCATGCCCACCCTCCCAGCCAGGAATTCCTTCCCCAAATCCCACCCAAATTTCCCTTTCCTCCAGTCTGGAGCCATTCCCTGTGTCCTGTCCCTCCATCCCTTACCCCATCTCCCTCTCCAGGGATTTTTCTGACCCAGCCCAGCTCTCCTCAAACAATTTGGCTTGGCTTTAATTTCACCTTAATTAAAAAATCTGCTCAACTTTGGGGTTTATTTGGAGTCTGTGGCATGGGGCTGAAGCAGTTGGATGGAGAATTCCTCAATAATTGACTTCATGCTGGTATTTTTGTCTTGTCCCTGCTTGTTCCATCCATAATTCCCATTATTTTACAGTGAAACACTAAGGAAAACATGGATGGAATTTTGGGATCCTGGACTCTGGATCGCCCCAGCCTCCATCTCCGAATAATATTAATATTCATAGTAATAATAATAATAATAATGATAATAATAATCATCATCATCATCATCATCTCTCCACATCAACATTCTGTGAGAAATCTTATTCCTCACTTAGTAATTCATGTGTGGCTGGGGTTTTTTCCCTGTTCTTTTTGATTCCTGGCCAATTTATGGCAAATATCAACCAAATCATTCTCCAGCAAATTAATCACCCTCATCAAGCGTGTCCTCGTTTTCCCTCAGTGAGCACAGAGCAACACAAGAGTTGATTTTGCTTTTTAATTACTTTTTTTCTCTGCTTGGCCTCTTTAGTTTTGGCCTTGTCAGGGAGGACCACAGAAGTGGAAGGTGGAAATTTGTGGTAGGAAATGGAATTTTGTCGTGGAGGATGGGATTTTGTGGTGGAAAAAGAAATTTTGCTGTGGAAGATGGGATTTTTGTGGTGGAAGATGTAGTTTTGTGGTGGAAAATGGAATTCTGTGGTGGAAGAAGGAATTTCATAGTGGAGAGTGGAAATTTGTCATGAGAAATGGAATTTTGTGGTGGAAGATAGAACTTTGTTATGGAAAATGGAATTGTGCTGTGGAAGGTGGAAATTTGTCGTGGAGGGTGGAATTTTGTCATGGGAAGTGAAATTTTGTGGTGGCAGATGGAATTGCATTGTGGAAAACGAAAATCTGTCATGAAGAATGGAACTTTGTCATGGAAGGTGGAACTTTGTAATGAGATATGGAATTTTGCCATGGAAGATGGAATTTCATCCTGGAGAATGGAATTCTCTCCTGACAAATGGAATTTTGTGGTTGAAGATGGGAATCTGTGATGGAAGATGGAATTTTGTTGTGGAACATGGGATTTTGTCATAAAAAATGGAATTTTGCCGTGGAAAGTGGAACTTGGTCATGGAAGGTGAAACTTTGTCGTGGGATATGGAATTTTGTGGTGGAAGATGGAATTCTGCTGTGGAGGATGGAGTTTTGTCATGAGAAATGGAATTTTGATGTGGAAGATGGAATTTTGTGGTGGGAAATTGAATTATTTTGTGGAAGATAAAATTTCATAGTGGAAAACGGAGCTTTATCACGAGAGATGGAATTTTGTCATGGAAAGTAGAATTTTGTTGTGAAAAATGGAGTTTGGTCATGGAAGATGGAGTTTTGCAGTGGGAAATGGGATTCTGCAGTGGGAAATGGGATTCTGCAGTGGAAATGGGATTCTGCAGTGGAAAGGGGATTCTGCAGTGGGAAATGGGATTCTACAGTGGGAAAGGGGATTCTGCAGTGGGAAATGGGATTCTGCAGTGGGAAAGGGGATTCTGCAGTGGGAAATGGGATTCTGCAGTGGGAAATGGGATTCTGCAGTGGAAATGGGATTCTGCAGTGGGAAATGGGATTCTGCAGTGGGAAATGGGATTCTGCAGTGGAAATGGGATTCTGCAGTGGAAAGGGGATTCTGCAGTGGGAAAGGGGATTCTGCAGTGGAAATGGGATTCTGCAGTGGAAATGGGATTCTGCAGTGGGAAATGGGATTCTGCAGTGGGAAATGGGATTCTGCAGTGGGAAATGGGATTCTGCAGTGGAAAGGGGATTCTGCAGTGGAAATGGGATTCTGCAGTGGAAATGGGATTCTGCACGGCTCCCTCGTCCAAAGGCTCCGAATGGAATTTGCCGGCAAGCCTTGCTCTGATCCAGACCAAGATTTAAGCCCTGCAAAGCCTGGAAATGCCCCATTTCCTGCCATTCCAGCACTCCTTTTCCCTGCTCCATCCCTCCACCCCTCCCCTGGATCCTGCTTGGATTCATTTGCAGTCCCGGGTGCTGCTCATCAATCAGGGCCGGGTTTTGGCTGCAGGAGAGGCAGCAGTGGCTCTGCTTCCCCTCGCAGGGGCTGTAAATCATTTTCCAATTAGGGAAGGAGCCTGCCCGTGCATCCCACAGGATTTTCCAGGCTGAGGAGCGCTCCTGCCGCTCCGCACTCGCAGCAGTTTCAGAGAATACACCATAAAAAATGTGGTTGCAGCAGGATTTTTGCCCAATTGGATCTTTTTGGGCTTAAAAAAAATATATAGAAAATGTGGTGTTGTGGTAATTGAAGCCATCAAAACCTCTGGGGTAATTAAGATTTTATTAAAGCAATGAGGAGGAGCAAAGGAAATGTTTTATTTGGAAGGTCACACAAGCTCTGCTTCCTCCTTTATTTATTGTGTGTTTATTCCAGTTTGGAGTGGCAAATCCTGGAAATTCCAATGTCTGGAAATACCCACATTTCCCCAAAAAAAATCCAAAAACCCCAAGCACCTCAGGTCTGGTTTGTGCTCCTCAGGGAAGGGAAATGGGTTTTCCACAGGTAAATTTGGGATAAAATCATTGAGGGGATGGAGGGAATGATGGTGTTAGAGATGGACACAGAGAGGATGGGATTTGGGGAGCAATTCCTGCCTGGAATGGAATTCCCAGAGCAGCTGGAACCCCTGGGAGTGTCCAGGGAAAAGCTGGGAAAGGCTTGGGGCAGCCTGGGATAGTGCAGGGTGTCCCTGGATGGGCTTTGAGGTCATTCCCACCCAAACCATTCCCAAACTTTCCCTCCTCCCTGAGCCTTCACACGGAGGTTGAGAACAGTCCCCTCAAACAGCTGTTGTCATCCCAAGCTGGCAGTGAGGAAACCACAAAATCCATGGAGAGCTCCCTCCCAGCAGACTGGATCCATGGGAAAAGCAGAATTTCTGTATTTTTATTTTGGAGTTGTTGTATTTTAGGTGATAAAATCCAAGCAGAACAAAGCCATGCCCTGGATTTCAGATCTTGGAGTCTGGAGATTCCCTTTCCCCTTTCCCCTTTCCCCTTTCCCCTTTCCCCTTTCCCCTTCCCCTTCCCCTTCCCTTTTCCCCTTCCCCTTCCCTTTCCCTTTCCCTTTCCCCTTTCCCCTTTCCCCTTTCCCCTTTCCCCTTTCCCCTTTCCCCTTTCCCCTTTCCCCTTTCCCCTTTCCCCTTTCCCCTTTCCCCTTTCCCCTTTCCCCTTCCCTTTCCCCCTTTCCCAACAGCAAAGCTTTTAAACCAAATTTCTCCCTCAAAAAAATGCTGGGAAAGGTTTTGTGGGCATCAGAAATTGTTGCATGTGGAGGCTGTGGTTTGTGCTGGGCAGCACGAGCAGAGTTAAACACTGAAATTCATCGAAGGTGCAGCCCAAGCCTCGGGTTGATTAGGCAGGAATCCGTATTTTTAAGGGGATTTTGCCCTTTTCTTGTTCTTTTTTCCCTGAAAGCATCAAAAGCCAAAATCTTTGGTTGTGCAGGGGAGTGAGGAGTCAGTGTGGGATGAGACAGAAAGGTCAGCAAGGACTTTGGGTTTATTTTTTGTTTTTATCCATCCCTTGAGGGACTGGTTCTCTCCAAGTCCATCTCATGTGGAGCTCTGGGTGGTTTTCAATGCTCTTTTCCCTCCCTGCATTCCCAGGAACCTTTTTGCCCAGGGAAGTTGTGGGTTCTCCATCCCTGGAAGTGTCCCAGGCCAGGTTGGAGCACCCTGGCATAGGGGAGTGAAAAACACTCAATTTTAAGGTCCCATCCCACCCAAACCATTCCATGATTCTCTGATGCAACAAAAATTTTGTCTTGGAATGAGAAAAACAGAAAAGAACAGAAATTTGCTGTTCTTTACAGAGTTATTTATCTGCAGAGCAATTACTGAACCCTGTAAGGACTCTGGGCTCTTCAAGGGAAGTTGTGGTGTGAGGGTCTTGCTGGAATGGGTAAAAATGTCAAAGATTGGCTGGAAAAGCTGAGGAATGGGATGACTTGCCTTGCACAGCACCCAAATTTCAGTGAGAGAAATCAGGGGAGGAAAGGCTTAAGCTGTGTGAGAAAAGCTGGTGTTTGGAATCCTTTAAATAAACAGAATAATCCCTAAACACACACCGTGGGCAGGGCTCAGCCAGGCAGGAAATCCCACAGGGCTTCGGGGTCACCCTGAGCCTGCCCCAGGGCTGTGGGGAAGGCAGGGCAGGGAAGAACCTTCAGGAAGAGCTTAGACACTGATACATTTGGGGTATTGGGGGATTTTTGGTGTGTTTTAAAGGCTGCCATCTCACTAATTTAAAGGCAGAACTGCTGTGGGCAGGGGTGAGGCTGCTTCAGGAGAGTGGGAGAAGGTTTGGGAACGGTCTGGGGTTCCCAGGGTTTTGTGGGGAAGGAAATGTCCTCAGGGGGGCTGGGAAAGAGCCAAGGATGGAGACTGGGCAATGCTAACAGCAGGATCATCTGAAAATCATGGAGCTCTTGGGGTTGGAAAAGCCCTTGGAGCTCACAGTCCCACCGTCCCCAGCACTGCCAAGGCCACCACTGCCCGTGTCCCCAGGTGCCACATCCAGGTGGCTTTGAAATCCCCCCAGGGTGGGGACTGCAGCTCTGCAGCTGTGCCAGCCCTTTCCATGGAAAACGATCCCAAATGTCAGAGCTGAGCCTCCCCTGGCCCAGCTGAGACCATTCCCTCTTTTCCTGGGCCTCATTCCTTGGATAACCAGGACGTGCTGGGAATTCTCATGGGGCTGTGAGCACAGAATTCCCACATTCCTGAGGCTGGGAGAGTTGGGGATGGACAGAGAGAGCTTGGGGATGGACAGAGAGAGCTTGGGGATGGACAGAGAGAGCTTTGGGATGGACAGAGAGAGCTTTGGGATGGACAGAGAGCTTTGGGATGGACAGAGAGAGCTTTGGGATGGACAGAGAGAGCTTTGGGATGGACAGAGAGAGCTTTGGGAAGGAGGGAGAGCTTTGGGAAGGAGGGAGAGCTTTGGGAAGGAGGGAGAGCTTTGGGAAGGAGGGAGAGCATTGGGATGCTTTTCCTCATGGCATTCCCTGTTTTCTGTGTCTCATTAAGTATATTTTGTTCAATTCAATTCAATACCTGCACAGCCCGTGTTTCACCAGTACAGCCAATTTCTCTCTCTAAAACCAGTTTGATTTTAACTTTGCTATTAACTTAATGAAATTCACAGCAGTGATTGGATTATTTCAGCTGCCCCAAACACGTGGGGCCCTTTCCATTTCTCACTCGGATTGAGGATGTTGGCTAAGGGGAGGAACAGGAATGAGTTGGGGCTGCTCTAATCTCATTAACTGAAATATTTTCCGACCTGCTGGTGACTCTCAGGGCATGAGGAAAGCAAAAATCAAAGGCTTGGATGGCTGAGAATGAAAAAATTGCCATTAATGCGATTTTGTTACCTTGACCTTTCTCTCCTCCCCCTAATTAATTTGGGAGCGTGGATGCAAAGCCAGCATCCTTTTTAAAACAGGTTCCTGCTTTTTGCCAGGAGAAGGCTGAGGAATCACCTTTTTCCTTGGCTCCCACTCCTTTGTCAGAGGCTTTGTTGGAATTTTATTTGTTTCAGTTGTGCATTGTGTAAGGATGCCTTGAAGTGAGTGCCCAGGGAAATAACCATAATTCTGCACACACTTCTATATTTTATATGCACTTAACAGCAAAACATCTGCCTATAAAGGAGGTTTTTTTGTTCCAAAAAATTGCTTTTAGTCCCCAGAACCAAAACTGCTGGGCAACTTTGACCAAGCTCAAAATTGTCATTTTTCCCTTCTTGGCAGGGATCTCCTGATGCTGCTCCCAGTGCCTGGCTGAGCCCCTGGGAGCGTCGGGCTGGGGTGGGATGAGGGATCCCTGTGCCAGAACAATTCCTGCTGGAGGTGGGACAGGGTGCAGAGAGCCATGAGTGCTGTTGGAGTGAGATTTCCTCTGATATAGAATCTCACAGTGTCCCTGGACAGGGCTTGGAGCAGCCTGGGGTGGTGGAGGATGTCCCTGTGTGTGGCACAGGGGTGGAACAGGGGCCCTTTGGGGTCCCTTCCAACCCAAATTCCTGCCTGTGATTCCATAAAAACTGTTATTTACTGTCGTTATTTGTGTGTCTGAAAAATCCCTCACCCTCTTTTTGCACCTTGACCCAGCCTGCAGGGCTGTGTGTCAGGTATGAGACACTCAGGTGAACAAATCACTCAGGTGAACAAACCCCAGAGGTTTTCTCTTCCAGCTGGAAAACTGTGCTGTGATCCCACCTGGTTCAGCTTTTCCCTGCCTGTGCCTCTCCTCCCACACCTCCAGCAGCCTGGCCTTTCCACCCTGCTTTCTAAAGCCCCCACACTTTGGATTTCTCAGCCTTTTCCTGCCATTATCTCCGTGGGTTTCCTTGAAATGCGAGGACATTCTTCATTAAATCTGCTGCTCCTTAGAAATTCGTGGCTCTCAAATTGCTCCTTTCAGTTTTTCCTCCTGCCACACTCATTAAATCCCATTTTCTGAGCTCTTGGGAATGCTGCAGAGGACTGGCCCTGCTCTGGAGTTCAGCTGCAGTGAAAAGGAGCTGCAAACCTTTTGTGAGGGGCTCAGATGCTCCTGCAAATTCCAAAGGCTTTTGGCTTCCTTAGGAATTATTATTTTTATTGCCTCTGCACGGGGAAGCTGAAATGAGGAGAAGAGGGGACCCGGAGGAGGTGATGCTGCCTGCTGAGCCTTTGGGAGAATCCATTTGGATTTCTGAGGAGAAAATCCATTAGAATTGTTGAGAGGAAAGCTCTAAAAGTGCCATAAACACCGAATAAAAATGCACTCTCAGCTGGGGAGGGGGCTCAGTGCAAACCCCGTGAGGATCAGCAAGGGCAGGGGCAAATCCTGCACCTGGGTTGGGCAATTCCAGCCCCAGATCCAGGCTGGGGATGGAGGGATGGGGAGCAGCTCTGGGAGAGGGACCTGGAGCTGCTGCAGGGCTGGAGCCCCTCAGTTCCCAGGGAGCCAGGCTGGGAGAGCTGGGAATGTTCCCCTGGAGGAGGGAAGGCTCCAGGGAGAGCTTCCAGCACATTCCAGGGCCTGCAGGGGCTCCAGGAGAGCTGCAGAGGGACTGGGGACACGGCCTGCAGGGACAGCACCCAGGGAATGGCTCCCACTGCCAGAGGGCAGGCATGGATGGGATCTTGGCAATGAGGAATTCCTGGCTGGGCTGGGATTGCCAGAGCAGCTGGGGCTGCCCCTGCATCCCTGCAGTGTCCCAGGCCAGGCTGGACACTGGGGCTGGAGCAGCCTGGGACAGGGGGAGGTGTCCCTGCCATGGTGGCACTGAGGGGCTCTGAGGTCCCTTCCCACCCAACCATTCCACCATCCTCCCATCCCCGTTTATCCCAAGCAGATCCTTTGAATTACCCTGCTGCTCCTGAGTCACCCATTCCATGGGTGAGAGCCCTGACTTCCAAACACCTGCAAGCAAAGCCTGCAGGCTGGGCAGCGTGCAAGTGCAGCAAATCCTTCATTTGCAAAGACAAGGACCCAGCCCTAAAACCCTTTTCTCTGTCAAGACAAGACCCCAGCGGATTCCCCAATAAAACAGCAGCTGGGATGGATTTTTCCAAGATATTCCCTCTATCAGCCCCTTCTCCAGCAGAATGTGACTAATGCTGTGTTAATTAATGCGTGTTAATTATCCCTGTTCATACGTGCTGTTCCCAACCCCTGCTTTTTATAAACCCTGCACATTCCAGCGGGGGCTGGGGTTGTCTCCCAAAACTCCTCAGGGATCTCGAGGTTCCTTCTGCCCCCACTGGGACCAGCCTGGTCAGCAGATAATGATTTTAGTTAATTTTGGCTAAATCAGATGGGGAACACCCACAAATTCTTCACTGGGCCGACTGGAGGAGCTGGGAACTTCCCCTGGAGTTGTTTGAGGTGGTGGCATCAGCACTCTTGGCTGTTTGCATCTCAAAATCTGCCAAAAAATGTAGATTTTAGCATCTTTTCCATAAATCCAAGGGAATGATGGTAAGTTTAGTGTGTTACAGTGAAAAAAATGCTGAGTTTAGCTTTGAGCAGTGATTTTTTGGTGGAGAACTGAACGTGGAGCACCTGCTTGGTTTTCAGAGAGATTTTTTTCCCCAGATTATTGTCTGTTAGTACACAAAGGGGGGATGGGTGAGCAGAGCAGAGCAGATGGGAGGAAACCAGATTGGAGTGGGACCACGAGATCCGGGAAAGCTGGAAAAGGACACCCAGTACTGCTGGAAACTCTGGGTGCAGAGTCATTGTTATTTATCCCTGAAATCCCCGCTCCGGCCTTTCAGCAGGGCTGGGAGCAGATTCTGCCTGAAACAATTCCAGTAGAATTCCAACAGAATTCACATAATTCACATAACTCAGCGCCTCTTTTGGAACCCTCAGCCATAAAGAGCCAATTTCACGTGTTCCACGCTCCTGTCACCCCCGTGGATCCCATTCCCGGGCGTGGGAGGGAATAACTCAGCTTTTCCTTGGGAGCTGTCAGAGCTTCCAGAGGGAGGCTCGTTAGTAATCCCTCATTAGTCTCATTTTAAGGCTCTCTCACGGATTTTAACGTCCTCCTTGATCTTTTAATACACATGAAAAAGCTTTAATTGATTCACCTGCCTCTCTCATTCCTTTTGGGTTTATCAGGCTGGGTTTATTAATCCCATTGGAGCCCTCCAGGATGGCTCCTGGATAATTCCAAGGATAAATTCCGAGGAATCTATCCTTTATCCTCGAGTTTCAGTTTGTCCCTGCTTGGGTTTGGATAAAATAAGCGTGGGTTGCTCTGTGTTTTCCCAACTCAGCAGGAGAGGAGGTCGGAATGGGAATAAATCCCAGACTTTGCTGCCACAGGTGGGAAAGGGAACAGGGAAATGGGATGGAAAATCCCTACAAATCCCTGTAAATGTATGGGAATGGGCTGCAGGGTTCCTTTCCCAGAGCAATGCAGCTGTCTCAGAAAGGAGAGAGGCTGTGGATTTTCCATCCCTGGAAGGGCCCAAGGCCAGGCTGGAATGGCTTTGGAGCACCCTGGGATAGGGGAATTTCCCCACCCATGGCAGGGGTGAATGGGATGAGCTTTGGTCCCTTCCCACCCAAACCATTTTTGGATTAAAATGGAAAATCACTCCAGACTTGGGAGAAAGCTGGGGCAGATTTGTCTACTAGAGCAATCTAGCTATTTGAAAATTAATCTGAATATTCAAATAATTCACTTTTCCCCAAAATCCTGTTTTGAGACAGTCAAGGAAACTCAGTTTTGGATGGATTTGGGCATCAGCAGCGCTCAGTGCCAGCACTTGGGATAAGGAGGGGAAACCAGGGGGAACATTCCTGACTTTGGGAATCCCTGGGAGCTCAGGAAAATGAGCCTTCACAGCAGGGCCCAGCGTTTCCATGGCTCTCCCAGCTCCGGGGTCTGGCACAGCCTCTGGGTGCTGAGTGATTAAAACCCCCAAATTAACGGCTCTTAATTGCGCTTGTCAGACTCCATTCCGCTCAGGAATTAACCTGGGGAAAACACAGGATTTCAGTAACTCCTCCCCTCCCTCTCTGGGCTTTGTTTTATTCCCTCTCAATAACCCAAATTAATAACTGACTTTATATTTCATATTTCATCCCTGCTCTGTCCTTTTCCTCTTGGTGCAGGGGAAAGTCATGAGGATCTGTAAAATTCCATTATTCATTCCCAGGGCGGATTTCCGTGCTGGAATATTTTGTCCTTAATGGCTATTTTGTCCTTAATGGCAAAAAGACATTCCCAGTGTAAAAAACGCCAGCCTAGGGCAGGTTTGAGCTTTGCTTCAGCACAGGAAGGGGGAGATAAATTGAATTATTTGTAATTTCTGCAAGCACCAAGTGATTTGGATCTTACAAACAGAGATTTGTGTAAGTCACAAGGAATGGGAAGGATCCAATCCTGATTTTAATTGGTTTAAAATATAAAAATAAACTTTCAAAAAGTGGATACATTTCAGAGCAGTCCTGATTACAAGGGATGGAAGGACAGCACCCAGGGAATGGCTCCCACTGCCAGAGGGCAGGCATGGATGGGATCTTGGCAATGAGGAATTCCTGGCTGGGCTGGAACTGCCAGAGCAGCTGGGGCTGCCCCTGCATCCCTGGAATGTCCAAGGAAAGGTTGGAGCAGCCTGGGATCATGGACTCCATGTCGGGGGGGGACAAAACTTGTGAAATTTGGGGTTTAAAACCCAAAATAAGCCAGGGGATGACAGAATGGGGACTCACTGAGGATAAAAAGGGTTGAGATTGTTCCAGTTTGGAGCTTTGACCTTGGGAAAGAAAAACCTCACATCCCTCAGCTGGGAACATCCATGGAAATCTCTGAGGGATTTGGGAACTCCTTGAAGGGTTGGGGAAGGAGCTGGGGTGAGGGTTGGAGTAAAATCTGTGAGGAATTTCTCCAGGATTTGCCTTGCAAAAGTGCTCTGAGAACTCCTGGATCCCCAGGGGCTGAACCCTTGGAAAAAACTGGAGGTGAACCCTTGGAATTTTGGGTGGGTGATCCACTTCCATGGCTCTCTCCAAAGTTCTCCAAACCCTTCTCCTGGTGCTCCAGCCCCACCTCCATTCCCTGGGCACCCTCCAGCCCCTCCAGGTCTTGTGAGGGTCCCAGGATTTGAGATGAGGCCTCCCCAGTGCTGGATTTTCTGGAATTCCAAGGGAAGGGGAGAGCTGGAGAGCTCCCAGGTGAGCTGTGGCTGGAACCCTTGGTGAGGACGTGCAGCTCGGGAACACCAGGACACCAAACGGGGACAACCCCCCCCCCCCCCACCTTCATTCCAGGGACAGGCTCTGAATCCCTTCCCAATCTTCCATTCCCCAGCAGCCAGGGGCATTTGCAGGTGGAAGCAATCCCTACAAATGCCCGATCATGGATACCCCTCACAGCCTCGCTGGTTTCTGCCGTTTTCCTCCATCCTTGAGAAGGTTGGGATTTTCCCGCAGGCTCTCGCTCCCCCTCGTGCCGGCGCGGGGCTCTTGCAGCCTCTCGGCTGGAATTCATCCCCTTCCCTCCTTCTTCCAGCAGCCCGGCTTTGATCCCGCCCTTCTGTCACAGAGTCGGGCCCGGCTTTCAGCAGGGATGGCAATCCCTGTATTTTTGAGGATTTGGGCAGGAATTCCTAATTCTTGTTCTCCTGTCAGGGCTTTAATCCTGTTCAACCTCTGGATACTGGGAATTTTATATTTGCTGAGGTTTTGAATTGTGCTTTGCTCTGAAACTCGACCCTAAGTGATTTATTAATCAAAGTAGGGTGTAAAAACTTTTCCTAATTGTTCTCCCCTTTCCTGGAGCCAGGACTTGGAGCAGCTTTTCCAAGCAGATCACTGCTAGCATTTCCTGAATTTTTTGATAATAAACCTTGGTTTGAGTCAGGGAATTGGAAATCACCCTCCACATGGAGTTAAAGGTTGGGGAGCATCAGGATCCGGTGTTTTCAGGGATCATGGAAGGGAAGGAGGAAAATCCTGATTTCCTCATTCTGACCTAAAGCTGCATCTCATCTGAAACTTCAAAGGAGCCTAAATACTCATCATGCACATTTTTTAGTTTGGTTTTTATTTCCTAAAATAAGGTTGTAGAGCTCAGATAGGAAGTGATGGGAGCACACCACTTGTGCTGAAATTCCTGATCTGAGAGATTATCCCAAACTGGAAAGGTTTGCAGTGGAAAATGGAAACAACTCGGGGTTTAATCCATTGGAATGTTTTGTTGGATCAAACTTCCCAGGAAGGTCTCAGGGGATCAAGTCCAGCAGGGCCACCTGGGGCAGGTTGGCCAGGCCCAGATCCCATCAGGTGTTGGATTTCTCCAAGGCTGGAGCCTCCACGGGGTGTCCCTGTGCCAGAGCAGTGTCACCCTCCCAGGAAAACCGGGAATTCCTTGTGTCCCTGTTTGTCCCTGCTGGCTCTTGCCTCTCGGATGTCGCCGAGCTTTGTGACCCCGAGATGTGCTAAAAGTCTCTGTTTCAGCCCGTGTGTTCAAAGGATGAGTCAGAGCTCTTCAATTTTCAGTCTTGGAGTCATTTATTAAATCTTAGCTATAAAAATTTTCCTCCTGCCCAGCCAAGATCCGCTCAGCAGGACAGTTCCAGGCACTCTGCCTGCCCCCAGGGTGGTGTTATCTTTATACACTAAAAACTACATATATCATGTTTATAATTAATTTCCAATACCTATCACCTATGTTAGACACTGAGCTTCTACTCTAAACCAATCTCAAAGTGCCGACATCACCCCTGAAAATGGAGGTAGAGAAGAAGAAGAAGAAAGGCTAGACATGCCCAGATCCCTCCATCTTGTCCCCAAAACCCTTATACTAAAAATCCCAAAACCTACATTTACACCCTGTGATGAATTTATAATTACACTATTCAAGCTGCTGTGGCTTTTAGATCTTCATGCAAAGCTGGCAGTTTGCTCCATGGTTCATAATTGAACCCACAGATGTTCTGGGCTGTGTGCCAGGGACTCTGAGCCCCCTGGCAGGGGTCCCCAGCAGCTCCAGACTCCCAAAGGGATGTCCTGAGTTCCGACCCTTGCCCACTCTGGGTCGCCACTGAGGAGATCCTGGCTTGGTCCTCCCCTCTCCTCAGGTGTTGGCACCGTCCAGGTCCTCTTGTGCCAAGGTGTCCTTGCTCCAGGCTGAGCATTCCCAGCTCCTCCAGGGATGCTCCCCTCCCTTGGCCACCACCGTGGCCCTGCCCTGGGCTTGCTCCAGGTTCCTCTCCTGTCCTGGGATGCCCAGCCCTGGACACAGAGATGGGGACAGGGACAGGGGACAGGGGTGGCTTCTGTGAGAAGCTCCACGTTGGACCCACCACTGGCTGGAGCTGGATCCATCAAGGATGGTGGGAGCACCTCCGAGGTAAATTCAGGAGGGAAAACAGGACACTGGAGGTGGGACACCAGCAGGAGGGAGGATGAGAAGGACGTGAGGGAGCAGCTCCCCAGCGGTGAAGGAGGGGCAGGAGCTGCTCCAGGTGCTGGAGCAGAGATTCCCAGATTCCCAGCCTGTGGAGAGGCAGCTGAGCCCAGCAGCCCAGGGAGGTCCCTGGGGGAGCAGAGATCCCCCTGCAGCCCCTGGAGGAGCCCACACTGCAGCAGGGGATGCCCGAGGAGGCCGTGATCCCATGGGAAGGCCCTGCTGGAGCTGTGGGTCCATGGAGAGAGGAGCCCAGGCTGGAGCAGATTCCTGGTGGGACTTGTGACCCCACAGAGACACCAGGCTGGAGCAGTTCTGAAGGACTGACTCCATGGGAAAAAGGGATCCAGGCTGGAGCAGATTCCTGGTGGGACTTATGACCCCACAGGGACACCAGGCTGGAGCAGTTCTGAAGGACTGACTCGATGGGAAAAGGGGATCCAGGCTGGAGCAGGTCCTGAAGGACTGAGCCCATGGATAAAGGGAGCAGTTCCTGAAGGACTGAGCCCATGGAAAAAGGGAGCAGTTCCAGAAGGACTGAGCACATGGAAAGGGAGCAGTTCCTGAAGGACTGAGCCCATGGATAAAGGGAGCAGTTCCTGAAGGACTGAGCACATGGGAAGGGAGCAGTTCCTGAAGGATTGACTCCATGGAAAGGGAGCAGTTCCTGAAGGACTGAGCACATGGATAAAGGGAGCAGTTCCTGAAGGATTGACTCCATGGAAAGGGAGCAGTTCCTGAAGGACTGAGCACATGGATAAAGGGAGCAGTTCCTGAAGCACTGAGCCCATGGAAAGGGAGCAGTTCCTGAAGGACTGAGCACATGGAAAGGACACTGGAGAAGTTCCAGGGAAGGTTTAGGTTGGATATTGGGAAAATTCCTTCCTGGAAAGATTTGTCCATTGCTGGCACAGCTGCCCAGGGCAGGGCTGGAGTCCCCATCCCTGCAGGAATTTCAGAGCCACCTGGATGTGGCACTTGGGGACGAGGCCAGTGGTGGCCTTGGCAGTGCTGGGTTGGACTCCATGGTCTCCAAAGGCTTTTCCAACCTCAGTGATTCCATGTTTTCCATGGAGGAAAGAATGCCCAGTGTGCAGGGACAGCGAGAGCTCTGGGAATCCTTTGGCTTCCTGGGAATATCCATGCTGGGCTAATCCCACATTTCCTTTTTCCTGGCACAAATTAAACTTGGTGTTCTTGGAGATGGGAATGGGACGGTCCCAAGGCAGCAGTGACCGGAAGCTTCTTCCCATTTGGAAGGGGGAGCTGCCAGCAGTGTGAAAATACCACCCCAAATACAACAAACTCCCAGACATTCCCACCCCAAATACAACAAACTCCCAGACATTCCCAGCAGAGAATGGGAATTCCAAGGGAGAAGAAGAAGGGGAAATGCTCCCAGCCCCACCCTCACCCTGGCACTGACGACAGTCCAAAGAGGGCTCAGAAAGCTTTTCCAGGGAAATGTGGAATTTTGAGTGAATTTCACCTAAGATGAAACCTCAACTCAAGCCTTCATCCCACAGAGGGGCAGGATTGTGTTTGTATCAGGATGTGGAATTGTGCAGAAGATCCCTTTCCAAGTGTTCCTTCCGGGCCTGTCTGCTCAGCAGAGGGAGCTGCAGCCCTTCCAGCAGCTCCGTGTCCCTGCTCTTATCCTTTAAAAGCCTTCACCGCGGAATGTGGAGCTCATTCAGAACTGGGGCGATCCTTTAGAAGAATCCCTCTTGGAATGGGGAGCTCATTCAGAACCGGATCCATCCCTTAGAAGAATTCCTCTTGGAATGTGGAGCTCATTTTGAACCGGATCCATCCCTTAGAAGAATTCCTCTTGGAATGTGGAGCTCATTCAGAGCCGGATCCATCCCTTAGAAGAATTCCTCTTGGAATGTGGAGCTCATTCAGAACTGGGGCAATCCTTTAGAAGAATTCCTCTTGGAATGTGGAGCTCATTCTGAACTGGATTCATCCTTTAGAAGAATCCCTCTTGGAATGTGGAGCTCATTCTGAACCGGATCAATCCCTTAGAAGAATTCCTGTTGGAATGTGGAGCTCATTCAGAACCGGATCCATCCCTTAGAAGAATCCCCCTTGGAATGTGGAGCTCCTTCCGAACTGGATTCATCCTTTAGAAGAATCCCCCTTGGAATGTGGATCTCATTCCGAACCGGATGGATCTGGAGCTGAGCTTCGGTCAGGATTTGAGGCATCCCTGCTCTCTTTGGGTTGAGGCTGCAGGAATTTTGGTGGTGCCCAGTGAAATCCTCAGTGCTGGAAGCCTCCAGGTCTAAATCCCGGTGTGCCTGCAGGACATGGCTGCTGGATTCGTGGGAATGTTGGAATTTTGGGAACACTGGGCTGGGATCATCAGTGGGTGATGGATGGACCCATCCTCCTCACCACAGCCAGGTTGTTCCTGCCTCAAACACCGAGCAGAGCTGGGGTCGGTGGGAAATCAGGGCTGTGACAACGGGCTGGATCCGAGCCCTTGCCAGGTTTGGGATTTGGAGCAGGAATGAGGAACCCATCACTGCCCTGAGTGCGAGCCGGGATCCTGAGGGGACCTCTCTGTGGGACACCTGTCCCTGAGGGGCTCTGTCAGCTGTGAGGCCGGGCTGGTGCATCCCAGTGCATTCCCAGTGCATCCCAGTGCGTTCCCAGTGCATTCCCAGTGCCCTCCCCGATGTGAGCGTGGAGGGATTCGCCGTGGGAGATGTGGGACGGCGGCGCCGGCGCCTTCCAGCTGCCCGAGTGGATGGTGAGTTACTGACCTGCTGCCTTTAACCAGCACTGGCCTGCTGAATTCCTGGTGAGAACTTCAGGATATTTATTTCCAGCATTTAGCTGGAATGAGGCTCGTTAAGGTGGGAGATTAACGAGCATCACTGGCATGAATGAATTGCCTCATTAATAATGCCAGGTGTTGAGGATGATCCCCCCTGGACATCCCAAATCTGTTGTATTCACAACCAATTTTTACAGGAATTTGGGATTGGCAGGGAGGAGGAGTGGGAGAATCCACAGCGCGTTCCAGGAGATTTGGAATTTCACCTCAGGTCCACCTTTTCAGCTTAATTTTTACCAGCAATTTACATTCTGCTGTCAGAATACAACCTCTAAAACTTCCAGACACACTCCAGGGCAACAAGCACTCCTCATTTGAGTGGTTAAAGAGTTTAGAATGGATCCCAAATATTAAATCCACTTTTCCCTTCTTCTCCAGTGGAAAGAATTCCCAAAGCAGCTGAAAGTAAAATGCCATAGCTCCAAAAGCCAGGCAGGGCTTGGAAGGCAGAATTCCCTGTCTGGGGTTGTGTCCCCCTCCGTGTGTTCCCCAGGGGCTTGTCGGTGTCCTGTGGCCCAAAAATGCACCAATATTTGTTATTTCTTCCTATATTTCTGCTCACATCTCCAGTTTCTGGATTTGAAGCTGTCCTTCCTGGTAGTTCTTCTAAAAATACTTGGATCAATGCAGTAAAAAGTTGGAATTCTGGTGCTCCTGCAAGGGAATTCAACTTTATTTACAAATATTGTCCATGCATTGGGTTTGGACATTATTATTCCCCTTTTTATCCAGCTTTATGTTCCCTGCTCTCCCTTTTCTTAATTTCATGGATTTTAATGTAAAATTCCAGGTTATTCTGTCTCTCACTCATTTTTTTGTGGCACGGTTCTTTCAGCCTTCCCCCAAATTTAACATATTTTTGTCAACAATCAAGAATGAATTTTGCATTTTAGGGTTGTCAGTGACAAACTTTGCATCGTTCACAACTTCATTTATGGTCTCAAATGTGGATTTTTCTTTGTAAAAACGTGGAGTTTTCCTTAAAAACAAAACCTCTCCTAGGGGGTTCTCTAATTTTACCATTATGGATTCAGTGCTTCTGGGATCGGGGTCAGATGACAAAAACTTTATTTAAATAGACTTTTTTCATTCTTATTGCTTGAATAATTTCCTTTTCCAACATGGTTTTATGATTTCATGGATGGTTTAAAGCTGCTGTGGCATCAAATCCATCTCCAAAGGGCTCCAAAGGGTCATGTCCTGCAGCGCCGTTTTTAATCAGGATTTTAATTCAGCTCATTTGCATTTTATGGGGTTCCTCGGGCCAGTGTGGGAGGGAGCAGCCACATTTCGAGAAATAATTAGCCCGAGCTCTAAATTGCTCATTATCTTTAAGGTCATTATTTCAAAGAGTCTTTTAGGTCTTAATGTTCTTGCTGAGTCCCTGTTTTTACATCCACCTATTATTATTAACCAAATATTGAAAAATTGTGTTAGTAGTGAATAACAACAACAACGTCAATAATAGCAATAATGATAATAATAATAATAATAATAATTCCTTTGGATTGCTGCTTGGGAAAGCAGCTTAAAATGGGGGTTCTCCCATATTTTGGGACTCTGGGAATCACGGAACCCCTGAGGCTGGAAAATCCCTCTGAGCCCGGAAAATCCCTCTGAGCCCATGGAGTCCAAGCATTCCCAGCACTGCCAAGGCCACCCTGGCACACGTCCCCAAGTGCCACATCCACTCAGCCTTGAAACCCCTCCAGGGCTGGGGACTCAAACCTCCCTGGGCAGGCTGGACAGCCTTTTCCATGAAGGAATTTTCCCAGAATCCCAGCTGGACCCCCTGAACACGCTCAGCACTCATGGAAGGGCTGCAGCTGTGGGAGGAGCTGTGGGATCCCACGGGATGTGGCTCGGGATGGGGTGTCCTGGCAGGCGGTGACTCCACAGGGATTTCCAGCTCCAGCTGCTGAGATCCCACATCTTCAAACTGTAAAACACCCATGGCCTGTTCATTGCAAGTTGAGGCAATGTGGAGTTACCAATTTCCCCTTTTTCCTGCTTTTTGTGGGACTGACCTACAGAGCTGGGATGGCCCAGGGGACCCATCCCGCTGCTGAGGGAGGGGATGGCTCTCACTGAGGGAGGGGATGTCTCTCTTCCTTGTCCTTCCCGCTGTCCCCACTGGAAGGGCCCGGGGTGGGGATTTGCTGTTTTCTTCCTTGAAGGATTCTTTCTCCCTGCTCCCACCAGTTCCAAGGGATTCTCTGCCAGATGTCCCTGGATCCCTGGAAGTGTCCAAGGCCAGGCTGGATATTGGAGTCCCCTGGGGGACAGTGGGAGGTGTCCCTGCCATGGCAGAGGCGGCGCTGGAGGGGCTCTGAGGTCCCCTTCCAACCAGAATTCCACCATTCCATCATCCAGCACTGGGGCTGATGCCTTGAGAATCTGCCCTAGAGCAGAGGCTGGGCAGAGTCCCAGAATAGAGCAGGGATTTATGGAAAGGATCTCCTGCATGGATGCACCTGGGGCAGCACCAGAGCCCAGCCAGGGCTGCACCCAAGATGAACCAAAATGGCCCCAAAATCCCCGAGCGCTGCTGGGGTCTCTCCCTGGGATCAGCTCTGCTCCATTTGCACCTTGCAGTTCATTGTCCCATCCCAGCTTCAGCCCCTGCAGTCCCACCCTGCTTGTTTTTCTCTCTCCAGCCCACGGGGTTTGTGCTCCTGGCTGAGATTTGGCTCATTTGTCCTTGGTGCCCAGCTGGAGCAGGAATTGTTTTGTCTCCCTGCTCTGTGCACAGAGCTCACCATCCCATAATATGAAGGCCAGACCCACACACCAAAGCAGCACAGAACTGAAAAACAGAAAAGCCAGACCCTGAGGCACCAGGGTGATCCCTTGAAGAATCAATAGTCAGAATCCCCAGCCCCCTTGGAGAAGTGCTTTGGCCCAGATGAGTGATTCCTCATTCCAGCCTTTCTCAAATCCCCTGGCTAAAGGCAGCTTTAACCTGCACATTCCCTGGGGGTTTTCCACACCTGGCTTAAACCCATTTGTTATCCTGGAGCTGAGCTCTGTGGGATGAATCTGAACACTCTGAGCTCTGGTGAAATGTTTGGCTCAGGGGGATCCCACATGGATTTAGGGGATGTGGAACTCCAGAGTGAGCGGGCTGGGACAATCCCTCTCCTGGAATGATGCGATCCAGGCTCGGGAGGTGGGTGAGGAGAGGTGAGGCTGAGGTTGGAGCTCATTCCCAACATGGAGAGGGTTGGGAGCCAGCTCCTGCCGACAGCAGTGTCCCCAGCACCTCTCAGGTGTCCCCAGGAGCAGGAGGTGAAGGATCCGCCTTGGCTGCTCCAGCGCTGCGGGAAAACAGCTTTTCCTTCAGGAACAGGGAAGAGGTTTGGAATGGGACATCAGGACAATCACCTTGGTTCCCCCATGCCACAGCACAAAATCATTTCTCACCCATCTTCACCTTCCTTTATTAAAAAACATGTAAATTGATTTTATCTCTCTGCATCATCGATGGATAAGATGTTTTTCCACTTGGAGAAGACTTAGAGGAGGAAGTTTGACACCAAGCAGTGGCAGTTATTCAAGGCCACTGCCCTGTCCTGCTGTTCCATCCATAAAGTGATGTCATTTAGCTCATTCCATGCAGAAATTTAAATTCCCAGCTGCTTTGCAGGTAGATTTGGAAGCTTCAGCAATGGGGGAGAGCTTGTGCTGCTTAATCCCCCAGAAAACTCTTGTTTTGTCCTTTTGTTCCCAAAAAAAAAAAAAAATATCCTTGGCCAAGAATCAATTAAAGACACTCAGAACAAAACAATTTACTGGGATTGAGCATAGTTCTCTCTGGTTTTATTTGACTGACCCAGATCGACACAGAAATTACAGAAGGTTCCTGAGCTCTGTCTGGGGTGGAGATGAAGCAAAAGCTTTTATTTTTAGCATTTTTATTGAATATCAGTTCTTAATTTTAATGTGTTGAACTCGACCTTCATTGAAGAAAAAAAAGAGGTTTTTTTTTTCCCAGGAAAAGCCTTTGGATTTAAGTAACTTGGTGTGAAAACCTGCAGGAAAAGGAGTTTGTGCTTTGGTGTTACCATAAAATGGGTTTTTTACCCCCTTTGAAGGCTTTGAGTAGACTGAGCTGAAGTCATGTGTCCCTTAGGATTTTGCAGGAGAAGGTTCCTGAATAATGTGGAAAACAAAAAATTTACCTGGAAAACACAACTTGGGCTGCAGTGTCAAGTGAGAAAAACAATGCTGATCCCAGATTCTTATTCCCTGAGCTATTTCCACACTGGAAATAATTCATATTTCCATTTTTCACATTTTTCAGTCATTGTACAACTCAGGAATTCTGGGGGGATTTCCTTTTTTATTTCCCCCCATCCATTCCTCCAGGAGCTGCTTTCATACTGCTCAGGAATTTTTGCTCTTTTAGTGGATTCCTTGAAATTTCCCCTGGAGATGGAAATGCCATGGAAGGAACACTTTGGGGAAGGAATTTTCCCTGGCAGGGTTTTCCATCCTCGGGACAGCTGTTGAGGAGCAGGGTCAGATCTGACCCGGCGTAAATCAGGTGTACAGACAGAATCAGGGCTGGGGAGCTTTTTATTCCATACTCAGTCAGAAGTGCTGCTGGGGACAATCGGTGGTGCCCTGCTGCTTCCCAGATCCCCTTTCCTTGGAAGCACAGAATGGAATCACGGCATGGGTTGGGTTGGAGGAGACCTCAAAGCCCCACCAACCTCTGCCAGTGCCTCACCACCCTCACTTCCCTATTTTTTCTTCCTTGGATCGTCTCTTCCCACCTAAAAGGCTGTGGAACGAGTAGGACCAACATTTTAATACTCATTTAGCAGCTGACATGTTATCCAAGGAGTTTTTTCCCTGATAATTTCTTACCTGAGATAATTCCCATAGAAACCCCACAACGTCCTGCCCAGGGAAGCTGGAGTGGTGCTCCATCCCTGGAAGTGTCCAAGGTTGGAGCAGCCTGGGATGATGGGAGGTGTGAGGTGGAACTGGATGGGACTTAAGGTCCCTTCCAACCCAAACCATTCCACGATTCCACAATTCCCAAAGGATTGGAACAACACAGGGATGGGTGTTGGAGTCTGGACCCTTCCAAGGACAAACTGCCCTGGTTGCCGTGGGGGACACGGCGAGGAGCGGGATAATTAAAATAATAATAATTAAAAACCACTTTGCCATCCAACAAACGCCCCCGTTGTTTTAGTTGCTCATTAGTTAATTTCCTTCTAACGAGGCTCTGGTAACGCAATCATCTGACATTGGGGGGAAAGAGAGAGAGCGGGGAGGACCCGAGTTAAAGGAGCTTAATTAGCGAGTTAATTATAGCGAGCAGGGAAATGTTCTGGTTACATAAATAAGGCATTGTTATGCACACAGCAGCCAGGCCACGCTCAGAACTGCAGGTCAGGGACCGCTGTAATTCCACACAAAACACAGGCAGGAATTGTTTGTCGGGACGCCTCATTAAGTCCTGGGGTCTGCCAAAAAAACAAAAAACAGCAACAAAAAAAAAAAAAGAGTCTGAAAATCCAACTGGTTCCCTTTGCCTCCCCCCGGCCGCCTTGGCTGCGGTGAAACCGGAGCGGGCAGGATCAGCGGGACGGGGATGGGCTGGCCGATATAAACGGGGCATTCCTGCTCCGGAGGGAGCGCGCCCCGGCTGCCCGCGAGGCCACCATGCCCAACAAGAAGAAATACAACGTCAACGGCGACTCAGCGGGGATGAAAGCCCAGGTGAGGGCACTCTTTGGGGACCATAATGATGGTTTTTCTACTCAAAAGTGCCGTTGTTTCCCTGCTACCGCTCTCTTCTTCCTCCTCTCCTCGCTGTTTCCAGCCCATCACTTGTTCCTGGAGCTCCTCGGTTGGAGAAAATCCCCATCTCTGGGGA